>NC_058405.1:99053425-99143971 GCF_002201575.2 Neomonachus schauinslandi | reverse complement strand
GGGGAGTAAAACCTGGAGTTCTGAAGACCGCACTATGCACCCATCAACTTGTGCCCTTACCACTGACTGAAGACATGAACTGATTCATCACACTACAATTCTCCATTTTCCAAGGGTCCTTCTGTATATTAGTTGGCCTCTTCATATCCTTGTCTTTTCTAGACTCTCTGCAACAATCTTAGGACGCCTAGCTCAATACATATTGAACAGATAGGTCTTCTTCAGAGGATAAAAAGGAGCATAAACTCAGGCTTGACATGCAGTTTCAGTATGCACATATGTGCTAATCCTATTTCTGATAGTGATGCCTACATTAATTGAGAGCCTGCTAGGTACCAAGACACTAGGCAGTTTGTATAAGTTATCTAACATAACAATAGCTCTTTGAGGTATAATTACACAGTTTGCAGGTGAAGAAACTGAGGTTCAGAAAACTACCTAGCTTGCATAAGCGACCCCCATCCTCACATAGATCTGTCAAGCTCCCAAGCCTGGAGTCGTCCATACGCACTGCTTCCCTAAAGCAAGAGTAAATAGAACATTTATGGTTGCCTAGACATTATTCCAGAAGACCTGAAAGCTACAGATGTGCTGTCTTCCTCCAAGAAACTTCCCTGCCTACTCCAGCTCCAACTGACCCAATTCTTGTTTGCATCCCAGTATTTAAAGACAATGTCACAATTCCATGCTATCCGTTTGACAGTCTAATGTCCACTAGAGTACGCTGTGTCTTAACCCTCCCCTCACAAACAAGCCTGCCCAACTGAGACCCATATCCAAGTCCTAATGCAGCAATCTGTCATCTCTGGCCACTCTCTCCGGCAGTGCTGCCCAATATGGGAGCCACTCACTACATACGGCTTAACTGAAATCAATTACAACCAAATAAAATAAAAAATTCAGTTCCTCAGACATACTAGCCACATTGCAGGTGCCCGATATCCACATGTGGCTAGTGGCTGGTCTACTGGACGCTACTGACAGAACATCTCCATCATGGCATAAGTACTGCTGGGTGGCGCTGGTGCAGAGATCTCTCAGGACAGCATCTTTTCATCTAATATCCTACCAAAACTGTGCAGGAGGACAGAGCCTCTTCCCCACAGAACTCACTAAGGGTGCCATCAGACTCACTGCGGTCATACCTATGTGTCTTCAGATCACATCCTTGAAGGAATGACATTCCTTTGACAAGTTAGGTCATTCGGTAAACTTATAAATAAAGCAAGTGGACTGACCTCGGAGAACAGAAAGGGGACAGAAAGGAGAAGAAACAATCATCATCAGCCCTTCCATTCAGGAATAACCACCAGATGCAACTGTGGGTGAGGACAGACTCAGCAGCAACTGCAGACACATGCGCGGTCACCCACACGGCGGTGTCCCTGAGGCACGGCCTCACCAAAGCACTCTCTGCTTGATAAGTTAATCTCTGCTGCTCCTCTTTGGCAAGACACAGTCCCCAAATTTGGGCTCTTATTTCTAATTATTAAAGAAATCAATGCAAGGAAACCACTTCTCAAATCACTCTCACCCAATGGTTTCACTAAAAATTGGATCATCAGCAAATGAGACAAGCCTTTGGTGACAATGACAGTCTGACAGCAGACTAGAAGAGAGAGCCTCCGTCCCCTCAGTGACTCCTGACCTGGAAGGAATTACCTCAAAGCTTTCCAGGAATTAAAAACTTGGGAAGCTCCAATCTAGGCAGAGATCCTGAAATATACTATTGGTTACTATTAAATTGGAACAGCCTGGGGTACAACACCCGGAGTGATAAACATCAAGGTCACTGATCTGACCTCTGATCTCTACAACCTACAAGTGCGCAGCACATAGTATTTCTTCCCTTCGTCAGTTCTTCATTGCTTTCCTCCTCCAGCCTCCCTGCTGTCTGGGCGTTACGCCCAAGACAAGCCAGTCTTCATGGCTGCCAACATGGGTTATAAAGTGATGGACCCAAATCTAAATGCCAACTCCTTCAGGTAACTCCCCTGGACAGTCCCAGACTCAAGATCATATACAGGGCGGACCTGGACCTCTCTCACCACAATGATAAAGTAATGAATGGGAACTCCGGGGAACTAGGACAAGAAATCAAGGTAGAGAGTTTTCTAATAAAAATACAAATCAATTCGGGCACCTGGGTGGCTCAGTTGGTTAAGCGACTGCCTTCGGCTCAGGTCATGATCCTGGAGTCCCGGGATCGAGTCCCGCATCGGGCTCCCTGCTCAGCAGGGAGTCTGCTTCTCCCTCTGACCCTCCCCCCTCTCATACTCTTTCTCTGTCTCATTCTCTATCTCAAATAAATAAATAAAATCTTTAAAAAAAAAAAATACAAATCAATTCATCCCTGTGGAGGGAAGAGGAAATAAACTCACACGTTCCTCTCTTAGACCCTAGGAAAGTCATCTAATGCTGGATAAATGTTCCTCTCTCCTCTGGGCTCCCACCTCAGTCACACGAGTAAGGCCCATTCCTGCCTGTCATCCGGGCATTACTCACCTTCGCTGAAGGACCAGAGCCCACTGAATTACTAACCCTAATGAAACTTCCAACATTCACCCTTTCCTGCTCAGTGGCTCACAACAATATCTCTGTAACCTGGTGGACCTTTCTCCAGCCTCAACCCCCTCCCCCGCAATCCATTCCTGACAACCTGCAGGATGAACCTCAGAAACAGCCCCCACACCAGCCTTTCCATTTCAACAAGGCGGCTTAGGCCACCATCTCGAAGATCAAACCCTGGCCTCTTAGGCCCTCCGAAATCAGGAAGGACTGCTTTGCTCAAGCCAACTGGTCTCTTTTCTCCCTGCCCCCAACACATCCATGCACTTACCCTTCCATAACACAAACATCGACTCCAGGACACTCTCCCCGACCTGAAGGGCTGGCTCCCTCCATTGTGTGGTAACACTCAAAACCAGAATGCCAACCCCTCAAGAGCAGGGCGTGTCAGAGTTTTCTGTATCTCTGAGGAGCCAGAATCTTAGACCCAGAAACTTACACAAAACCGCCGCTTCTTAAATATTTGATAATCCACTGAAAAGAATTCCAATCCCGGGGCACCTGGGTGGCACAGTTGGTTAAGCGTCTGACTCTTGGTTTCAGCTCAGGTTGTGATCTCAGGGTCGTGGGATCAAGCCCTGCATGGGCTCCGCACTCAGAGTGGACTCTGGTTAAGACTCTCCCTCTGCTCCTCTCGAACTCCCCCCGTTAAAATAATAAATCTTTAAAAAAAAAACAAGTTCCAATCCATGCTTGTAAGCCCATTACTCCGACTGGATTCTCAGACCGCTAAGACCCCTTCAATACACAGTTTGCTCACCAGGAGCCCATGGAGGCTCCATGATGCAGGCAGGAGCCCAGGTCTGGACTCCACCATGTACCAGGTAAGGAACTTTACACCTCTAGGCCTCCCTTTGGCCTTCTGTGAAACCCAAGTAATATTAATACCTACCCCCAGGGGCACTGAGAGTTCACGAGACACTGGTAAAGCACTTAGCTTAGCTCCCAGCATCCAGCAGATGGTCAATAAACGTTACTTTACCGCTCTCCTGTTATAAGTCTCCTTAAGGGGACATGTAGTATAGTCGAAACAACATGGTTATGAGGATAAAAGTCACCTGTGTTCAAACCCCAACTCTATTCAATAGATCCCAGCTGTGGGACCTTGGGGGAAATTATTCAACCACTAAGCTTCACGACCTGTATCTATAAAATAGGATAAATAATCAACCTCAAAAAGTAGGTCTAAGGATTAAATGAGGGAATAGATCTCAAGTTCCCAGTACAGAGTGAGCAACTCAATTAGTGGCATTTGCTAAATATGATTTCAATCCAAACACAACTGGAAAAAACATCCTCATGCTCCTTGCTCACATCTGTCATGTCCTTCCGGTCACATTCTTTAAGCTCATAAACCAGGCCCCGGCCTTTCAGCTGACAGCCCCCACCTCCTGGGTCATCAGCCAGAGTACTCACACAGGGAATGCATATAAAAAAAGAAAAAACCACATTGAGAGCTGCATCATTTCCTCAAGGCAAATGTGTGCATCCTCATTTTTACAGCTTCCCCGATCTCTAAATATTCATAGCTATTCATATTTACACATAACACTAGCAAGGCCATTTCTGAGAGGAAAACACACTGGTACTATCGGTTACTTTTTTAAAAATGAATCTGTGATTGAAATCAGTCTAACCGAAAAGAGGCCAAAGTGCAGAGAGAGGAAAAAAATCCACAGATATGAAATGAATATTCAAACAAGTGGATAAAATGTTGCAACCCCACCAAAGGCAGCCTCCAGCCAGGAGCAGACCCTCACAGCAAAGAAAAATAAACTCTACTCTTTTCAGATCAATTTGCAAGTTTTTGCAAACTCAGAGGGGAAGTCAGAGCAAAGAGAGGCCTGGTGCTCCCACTCTCCCCCTTCCTTGGGCCCCGGGGGGTTCGTAGCTTCCGCTCCTCCAAGCTCCTGTCCTGGGCCCCGCAGGGGGAATCCTTGGCCCGGGTCTCAACTGCTAGAGGGCAGAGGAAGAGCACAAGGCCAGCACTCAGAAGTTACAGGAGTTACCAGGTAACCAGGTTTCCACCAGAAATATGTGTCTTCTCGGCCACGGCCTTACTGCACTGAGCTGGAAAATGACTTCACTTCCTTCCCGTGGCTCCCAGGCCCAGCCCGGCCACCAGGGCAGGGCCCAGCAGGCTCCTCACCGCCCTGGGCTTGCTGGAGCACACAGGTCCTTATCTCACCCCCTCACCTGGTGCAAGGACAGGCTTTTCCTCTGACGCAGGCCAGGGGAGGCTCGGCAGAATCCAAGGTGAGGAAGCTGAGTGGGCTGCCTCATAAGGGCCCCCATCTCTCCGAAGAGCTGCCAACGCACCGACCCTGCTCCAACAGTGCAGGAGGCTCTCTGCCCCGGGCTTCCTCACCGGCTCCAGCTGTCCCGTTTTCCCCTTGCCCACACCTACCTCGGGGCTCGCAGGTGCTCCTTGCTCAAACCATGAAGTCAGCAGGGCCCTCCCAGCTGATCCGAGCCCGGCACTCGCCGGAAGTCTAGGAGAACATTAGTGATGGTAGCAGAGCAGTAGCCAAGGCTCCCATGCAGTGTCCAGGGCAGCCCCGTCCGGAGCTACAACCACGTGCAGAAGGGGGAAGGGACCCACAGAGTCATAGCAACCGCACAAAGTCACACAGCTGACAGGTGGCACGGCCAGGCCGGGCACCCCAACTGCCTAACCACAGAGCCCTCACCATTCACCTCTGTACTGGCCACTCTCGACCATCTGCCCTCCTGCTGGCCTTTCGCTTCAGTGCTAAAGCAAGAAGGACAAGCCTTCTTCAGGTGCTGGGTGCCAGGGGGCAGGGAGGACCAGCTGTGTCTGCGAGACACACTGGCCAACCCTCCCCTCCCCGGGACAGCCGCTGTCCTCAAAAGCCTTTCTCCCCACAGCTCTCGCAAGCCAGGCGGCACTTTGCCAAAGTGGAAACTGAGGCATACCAGGCTCACTGCCATACCAGCAGGCACATGTGTTTACTGATTTGTTGGGTGCAAATGCATTCTCTTTCCTGGCATAACCCAGCAGTGCAGAGCTCAGGAATCTGCACTTTCACCCCCAGACGACTCAGATGCCGGTCAGCGACCACCTGACCACCGCGCTTCCCCAGAGGGGCCATTTTCAAGGCAGGGTTGAGAGAAGGATGTGCGATTCCGCGACCCTCCCCAGGAGCTTATAAAAAGCTACGCCACCGCCCCCCAACAAAAACAAAACAATAAACCCAGAATCTTCTAGGGCGGAAAGAGTAAGAGGTGCTGCAAGTAGTGATTAACTTCCTAATTTTGTGAGCTAGTATAAAGCACCAGCCACCTTCTTCTCTGAGCAGCCCTGTCATGATTCAAATGATTTAACATTCCCGTCTCTGCGGATTCAGCTCGCAGACTCCTTGCAAGTGGACAGAAAAGGAGTGTGGAGGGAGAGAGAGAGAGAAAGAAGAGAAAAAGACAAAAAGAATGGTGGAAAGAGGGAAGAAGGGAAGGAGAGAGATAGAGAAGTTCCGGGAAGCCTTTTACGTGACACTGGCAGAAATAATGGGGACCCTTCACATGCAGACACACAGAATATGAGTAGGATTTAGGCCAGCCCCGTCCAAAGGAAATATAATGGGAGCCACTATGTCAGTTTATATGTTCTCGAAGCCACATTATAAAGTAACAAGGAACAGGTGACATTAATTTTACTAATGTATTTTATTAGCCCAATATATACAAAATATTATTATAAAACATGTAATTGATATTAAACATCATTAATGAAATAGCTCCCATACCTTTCTTCATACTAAATCTTCAAAATTCGGTGTGTATTTTTGTTTCCCTAGTATAGTTGATAGCTCATTCGTGTGACAAATTTTGATGTGTACTTTATATTTCCAGTATATCTCAATTCAGATGAGCTGCATTTCAAGTGCTCAACAGCTACACATGGCTAGCGGCTACCATGCTAGACGGCCCAGACAGACAGAGGAGCAGGTAAAGAGGAAGGGAAGGGGTAGGAATAAGGCCTTGAACAAAGACCTAAGGGAATATGACATCCAGACTCATCTATGACCCACAATCTGTGCTTTTAAGGGGTTAGCTGTAATCAGCTTTCAGACTCAACAGCACATACATTAGCATCATTTGCTAAAACCTATCTGGGTGTCGCCATTTTGGTGCCCAAAAGTATCAAGCCCGCAATGGAAGAATCAGAGTCCATTACCATATGGACACTCAGTAATATTATGCTCAGCTGTACATCACACACATCTATTAGACATTAAGCAGCAGCCTCAACCCTGGACACCCACCCACATAGAGCTCAAACAGCTGGAGAGCAAAGCTCCTCTCTCTGCCCATGGGCGTAAACTCCACCCAAGGAAATAAGAGAACAGGTACCACTTGGGGTGGGCAGAATGGTAACCCAAAGATGCCTTTGTCCCAACCCCCAGAACCTATGAACATGTTACCTGACAAGGTAAAAGGGACTTTGCTGATATGATTAAGTTAAGGATCGTAAAATGGGAAGATTATCCTGGATTATCCAAATGGGCCCAATGTAATCACAAGGGCCTTATCAAAGGGGGGCAGGAGGGTCAGAGTCAGAGAAGCAGATGTAATGATGGAGGCAGAAGTCAAAGTGATTTGATTACTGGCTTTGAAGGTGGAGCTATGAGCTACAGAATACAGGGCTGCCTCTAGAAGTTGGAAAAAGTAAGGAAAAAGAGTCTCCCCCAGAGCCTCCAGAAAACATGCATGATTTTAGCTCCATGAGACTTATTTTGGACTTCTGACCTCCAGAACCATAAGTTAACAAATTTGTGTTATTTAAGGCCACCCGTTAGTCATTTATTATAGCAGCAATAGGAATCTAATATCCCCTTTGTAAAATGGAGAGCCAGACAACACACATTAGTTAAAATGACCCTTCAAGGTATCAGTAGTAGTAATTATAATTGTATTAGCAGTCATGATAATGGCCACCATGTACTGAGGTCTTACTAAATCCCAAGCACTTGGCCACATGCTTCACAAATGCTTTTTAAAATACATTTTCCTTCTGGAATAATTCTGGATCTGCTGAGAAGTTGCCAAGACAGAACAGATTCCCTGTATACCGTTCATCCAGATTCCCTCACGTGAACATCTTATACGACTACGATGGATTTCTCAAAACCAAGAATTCAACAACTGCACGTTACCATTAACTCAACTACAGATTGTATTTGGGTTCCACCAGCTTTCACTAGTATTTTATCTTCCCAAGAACCCTATGAGGCAAGCACCATTCTAATCTCCATAGGATGAAGGGTGATGCTAATGCTATGTAAGATTCAATCACTTGCTCAGGGTCACAACAGTGAAGAACTGGCAAGACGTTTAAATTTGATTCCTCTGCTTTACCCCTACACTGTGAGCTGCCCTGCATATCATCACCCCCGGTGGATAGGACAGGAAAAACCGAGAAGCTAGTTACCCAAAGGCACACTAGCGGGAGCGACATCAAACGTGGACGTATCTGACTCCAAAGGCCTGGTTCTGGCAACACCACCCCCCCCCCCACCGACATAGGGGGTAAGGAGCTGCAGAAGCCTACGAAAAGCCCCTCAAATCCGCAAACACATGGTCGCGGCTGTGATGGTGAGGAAGGAAGGAGATCATGCCTCTGGAAAGTGCCTACCTATTCTAGGACCACTGCAAACTGAGAGCTTTCTTGTTGCTCTCAGTCAGTGAAGAGGAACCGTTCCTAAAGGGCCCACTAAAATGCCCTTCACGAGGAGCATTTCTGGAAGAACGCACTGCAGAGGGAGGTGGCATCAATAACTATGCTAAAGCTAGCTTCAGGCAAACCACAGGTGTCCTAGCTGGGGGGCCTCAACAGCACGATTGCAACGAGCCCCTCTGAAACATTCTTCTCCTGGGGGACCCTATGCCTCAGGCCTGTAGAGCCCCTAGATTTTACCCCCTGAGCTACAAAGGAAGTAGGAAGAAAGGCTTTTCCCGCTCTAAGGCTATTAGCCTCACACAGAACTCTACTTAGTGAGTGGGGCAGGAACTAGGACAAACTCACCTGGATTGCCCATAACAAGCCACCTGTTCACTTTTCTCCTAGCCTTTATTTCCTGCGTGGCATTCCATGACCTAGCCAGCCTCTGGACACTGTTACTCCATCAGTGGTTCTCAAAGTGTGGCCCCTCGACCAGCAGCACCGGCATCACCCGGGAACCTGTCAGAAGTGCAAACTGGAGGGCCCCACCCCAAGTCTACAGAATCGGAAATTCTGGGCACAGGCCCAGTAACAGGGCTTTAACAAGCCCTCCCAGGTGTTTCTGATACACGCTACAGTTGGAGAACCGCTAAGCTCTATCTCCCCGGCTCCATGGCTGACCTATGACCTAGAAATGTATTTGGAAAGGTCTCTGCAAATAAACACCATGTCATACATCAACAGAGGGTCCAGGCAAGAAGCTCACAAGTCCAGATGGGGGAGTGGGACTCATTCGTCACAAGTCAGGAAGCATAGTACGGGCCACAAGCCAGGCCTGTGCCACGTGCTGGGGATCCATCCTTGGCTTCATGGAGCCGAAAGCATAGGAGAGCTTGCAGATCAAGCAAACTTACACACAAATGAATAGAGAATTACACACTGTGGCAAACACTATGAAAGAAAAGAGTGGAGGGTGGGGGGACACACAGAGAATGATGGGGACCTACTTTCACCTCAGTCATCCAGGGAGGTCTCCCTGAGGAAGGAACGATTAGGCTGGCATAGGAAGGAGGAGCAAGAGTTGGTCAAGCAAAGAGGGAAGGAAGCAAACGTTCTTGGTAGAGGATAAGCTTGTGCAAAGGAGAGCTTGGTACTCTAGAGATGCTAACAAAAGCCAGTGTGGGTAGAAAACACAGAAGGAGGCAGGAGTAACTGGAATAGAGAAGTTGCCAGGCCTCGGATCATGCTGTACCTCATTGGCTTCGTCAAGAGTATGAGCTGGAGTCTAAGCTTATAAGGACACCCCTGAATTTTAGGCAGAATATTACACAATATAAACGTAATAAACATAATTACTAACAGTCAGCACTGGTCTAAATGCCCTGCATAAAAATGTCATCCTTGCAACCACTCCTACGTAGGTTCTATTATCATCATCGTTTCCATTTTACGGATGAGGGCAGAAGTTAATTAAGTTGCCCCATGTCACCCAGCTAGTAAAAAATTAGAACAGAGCTGAACCCACTCTAGACTCAAGCTCTCCACCACCTCGACAGGCTGCCTCTCAGCAGGAGAGTGAAGCGGTAGACTGATGGCAATATTCGGGTTTGCTTTTCCAAAGGTTCTCTGGGGATGCTGTGTACGTAGATGGAAGCAGAGGCCACTGCATCATCCAGACAAGAAACGACGGTGGCCTGGGCCCGGGTAGTGGCAGAAGAGCTGTACAGCAGAGAAGGAACAGACTCTGTCCCAGGCCCTGCCCAACAAGTTCTCAAAGTCCTGAACAAACTCAGCCCGTCCTAACCCACCCCTGCATGTCCCATCACAGAATTAGAATAAGGGCTGAAAAGAGGGCTCCCTGTCCTGTGGGGCTGACCCAAAACACAGGGCTGTCATTGTGACAGAAATATCACACTTGGCTTCTTCAATCCCAGCCACTGTAATTCCTAAACTTTCACATTTTGAGGGGAAAAGTCTGCTCCTTGTTTAGAATGGATGTTGTTATCCACCGGGAAAGGCCACAAATGGCGAAGACAGCCTCACACAGGACCCTCGTAAACACCGATCAGAGTCAAACGCAGATGTAAAAAGAGGCTTCTTGCGAGCTCTTGAGCAAGCAGGGTTTCATTTAGCCATCTCGATTGCCTCGCAGCGCCTGAGGGAGAGTATGACAGCACATCTGTCAGACTGGCATGAGCTTCCAGGAAAGCCCCGCCTATGCCTTGGTAAAATCGTACGGGTCTTGGAGAGGACTGGTGCTCAGCCATTTCCCTGGGTTAGATCAAGAGTCTGAGGGGTGTGATGAGTGTTACCTGACCTCAAATGAAAGGGTCATCTTACAGAGCTTGAGAATCAAAGCCACTGACTGAGGTCTGTGTCGGTGGCGGACACACCCTGGCCAACCCGTGTTGCCACTGGCCTTCCTGTCTCCCATGACGGGTCAAATGAGGGTCCTGCTGGGCTTCCCCTTTCCCAAGATGAGCCTCGCTTTGGCCCTCTGACCGGCATGTCTGGACTCAGCGTGAACAGGTCAAGTGTGGAGTCAGGTGGGCCTCCACAGGTGAGGGTGGGACAATATGGCAGCAGCGAAAGCACCAGTTCCTTAGGTCAGTCAGTCAAAGCCTCAGTTACTTCAGTTCTGAAAGGGCCACGTGGATTTCAGAGCTTTGACGGGCTCTGTCTTAAAAGGCTACAGAAAAGGGCAAACCGCCCCTCTGAAGCTCTCCCTGGCGTACCTGTCCATCCCCCCCCCACATTCCTCTGTCCCATATTCTTCTTCCATATACTCAATTAGCTACCAGGTCTCTGTCTTCTAGGTTGAAACTTTAACACAGGGTAAATGAAAAATGCTATGTCTTTCTCTTCTTTACAAAAGTACTGAATTGACTGCCTCTTGTGTTCTAAAGGGCTCCCATTATGTTTTCCCTGTAGGATAACACACCTTAAAAAGACAGCTACCGCCCTGCCCCTGCCCCCATTTGCCCCCCAAGAAGCTTCTGATGGTGCAGGAAAGAGAAAGGGAAAGGACTCGAAGGAGAACCCCATCTCTCTGGGCCTCGACCCCCACTGTATTAGGCCCTGAGGACACTCCCTTCCCAAGGAGCCCTAAGCACCAGGGAACACACCACTCAGCACACGCAGCGGGAAGTGCCCTAGCCAGCTATAAGCAAACAGTCCTCGAGTGGTCTGTAAGATGCCGAGTGAGTGGCTTAATCACCCAGCAGGGTCTAGTATGCAGTACATAAAACTCCTCGGAGACAACAAGCCTGTAAATGGAAAGCATTATCATTTCTAACAGGATTAATAACAACACAGGCTTGAAACAAACACACGCCACTGGATTACTTTTCCGACCTCTTCAGGGAGACCACTGAGTTCAATGGAGGGTTTTATTTCTCTGTTTTGAAACAAGACAGCATCTCCCACCATGTGACAGCAGGATCCCTCTCCAGGGAAATCAGTCCTTGTGCATCAATGACAGCCTATGTGAAGTTCAGGGGGTCAACATGAAACAAAACAAAAAAATGGAGTCTGGAGACAGTGCAGAGTACTGTTACAATTCTGATTTGGGGCGGGGGGTGGGGGGGAAGGCCAAAGATCTGATCAAGCATCAGCACCTTTAAAAAGGCCTAAGGGGGTCCACGCCCCCCATTGCAGTGTTTCCTGAGCTGTTTCTTGAATCACCTGGGGTGCTTGGCTGGCCTGGGACTCTGTGCCTTTGGACTGGGGTGGGGCACTGGCCTGAGATCTGCCTTTTTAACAAGCTCTCTCAGTCCTTCTTATACAACTGATGCTCCAAACCCCTGCACTATTTCATGAATGCACCACTGATCTACAGCTGAAGTCAGAGAACAATTCAAACTTTTTTTTTTTTTTTTCAGATTTTATTTGACAGAGAGAGTACAAGCAGGGGGGGGACGTCAGGCAGAGGGAGAAGCAGACTCCCTGCTCAGCAGGGAGCCGGACTTGGGGCTCGATCCCAGGACCCTGGGATCACGACCTGAGCCTAAGGCAGACGCTTAACCGACTGAGCCAACCAGGTGCCCTGAACGATAAATACTTTTAAAAGTATGAAAGTCTCAACCACAACTGCCTGTAACTTGGAGATAAAACACAGTTCACTGTATTCGTCAGCCAAGTCTCTGGCCCCAAATCTTTCAACAGATAGTTCATTATTTAAAAAAATAAAAAGACATTGATTTTACATTTACTTCTTTTCTTTTCCTTCACCGAAGTCTCTGTGGACTAGCAACTATCTAAAAATGTCAACACCTGGGGGCGCCTGGGTGGCTCAGTCTGTTGAGCGTCTGCCTTCCACTCAGGTCATGATCCCAGGGTCCTGGGATCGAGCCCCGCGTCAGGCTCCCTGCTCAGCGGGGAGCATGCTTCTCCCTCTCCCTCTGTCTGCCTACTTGTTCTCTCTCTGTCAAATAAATAAATAAAATCTTAAAAAAATAAAAATAAATAAATAAATGAAAATGTCAACATCTGGATACAGAAGGGAGAGCGGTCCCCATGGAAGGGAGGTTCCTACAAGGTTCACTTCCTCGTGCTCTATCAGCCTGATACTTATACAAAATGCAGACACACGCTGACCTTGACTCCTTCCAAACCCGGGTCAGAGAAGGCACAGAGGCAACAAGAATCAAAGGACACAGAACACAGAGGGATGGGGTGTAGATTTGGCAAGAGCCCAATTCACAGCAGCCTCAGATCCGGACTTGTGATACTCTGAGGTCATGGAGCCTCACAGAGATACAACGATGGGGTGGAAACAGAAGGCATTCTGTCATATAACTTTGAACTGATAACCTCAGTACCAGACCGCACCGCCGACAGTGTGCTGTCTCCGTATGTTTGTAACTCCTATAATTATCTTGTGAGAAGCATGATTAAGTCGTATTATGTTTCTCTATGTTAAAAAAAAAAAGTTCCATTCTCACGTGTAAACATTTAAGATTCCCCATGGTGTTTCTAATATTAAAACATATTTTCTCACTTTTTAAATACATTGGAAGGCTCAAATTAGGGAAGCAGCCCAGTCTCTTGAGCTCTGAGACACAACCTGTTGAGCAGAGGTGAGGCTACTTCAGCACTAGTGTGATTTCCTAGCTCCCAGAAAGGACTACTGGAAATCTCCAGGCATTGGTCTCCGGAGGAACAAGAGAGGGAATTTGCAAATTAACATCTCCCTAACTGGACCTCCATGTCTTTAGTATATTGCCTGCCCTGTGGAAGCCACACACTAGGGGACAATTTACGCAGACGGTTTCTCTGCATGGCCATCAAGAGAGCAAGAGCTCAGAAAGATAGGATAGATCTTTATTCAAGGGTTTGCTTTTTAGTAGGTGAAGTTCCTCCTCCTTCTCTCTCTTCCTCCATGGCCTTGTTGGTGCTCTTTTAAGAAAGGAGTAAACAAGCTGCCATCCAAAATCCTAGGAGACAAGGGGAAGGAAACTGTACCGGGCACAATCTGAGTGCTCACTTCTCCAGAAGGCACCCTACACAGTTAGGACATCTAACAGCCTCTGTGCTGGTTATCTGGTCATCATCTGTCCCGCTCCCACCTACTCTCAGCCCTCTTCTTTCTTTTTTTTTTAAAGATTTTATTTATGTATTTGACAGAGAGACACAGCGAGAGAGGGAACACAAGCAGGGGGAGTGGGAGAGGGAGAAGCAGGCTCTCCGCTGAGCAGGGAGCCCAATGCGGGGCTCGATCCCAGGACCCCGGGATCATGACCTGAGCCGAAGGCAGGCGCTTAACGACTGAGCCACCCCGACGCCCCTCTCAGCCCTCTTCTGTTCCTGACCGCCAACAGCTGTAGATTACATCAGCTGGGCTCCACTGTCTGCTGGCTTTCCCACTGGGTCAGCTAACCAGAGGCCCAGTAGGGGACTGGAGAAAGGAGGAGAGAGGTCGGGGTATTTCTTCCCAGCCCCCTCTCTCCTTGGATGCCACATCTTTGGGCACCATTCTTCTTGATTACAGCTCTTGCTGGGCAGCCCCCTTCCAACTCTCGATCTCACTGGGCTCCGGTAACTCTACTCCTCCTCTGGCCCCCTCAGCCCAGGTGATGATACTGGTTTCCCACCGCTGTCAGTCCCTGGGTGCCTCATGGTGCCTGGCCCGCCCTCTGTGACTGTCCCTTCCATTAGTCTTCATTCAAACCATCTAGGGTGAATTCTGTTTCCCGCCAGGCGCTCTGATACTGGCTCTCATTTTAAACATAATTGCCTTTGCAAGTGAGATAAAATGCAAAGATGTGGGTCAATAAGCACGTGGGGGCCTTTCTAAGAGTTTGTTAACCTGGTATATATACTAGGCCAAGAGAGCTGATAAGGCTAATTCATCATCAGCGTGGCCTTGAACCCAACTGCTTATCCAGCCAGAGGACGGCAATCCCAAAATACGGGGGGAGAGCCTTTAGACCCTCTGTAGTAGGTACACAGGGATTTTTCTTTTTTCCACTTACCCTGTGCTTTCCACTACCTGCATGCTAATAGGAAAAAGACCTCTGAGGCGCCCAAAGAATATTTCAAGCTCCTTTGTGGAATACAATCTGCAAGGAGGATAATGGTAATAGCCACCTGTCACTGACCTTGGACACATTTCACAAGAGCCCTGTGAGGAGGCATTCTTTGTCTCCAACTGACAGATGAGCACACAGATTCAAACACGTTGACATGGATAAGCAATGTGCCCTGAGTCCCGCACCCCAGATGGGCCTGACCCTGATGCTGTTCTTTCCTCTCCGCTGCACTAGCTCTTAAAAGAAGGAAATAAGGATTCACGGTCTCCAAATTACTCCTGAGCTGGGCCTACAGGGATCAGGCTCTCTAGTTTTAGGCAAATCAAAAACACCAAATAAAGAGAATTTCATTTTTTTTAAAGATTTTATTTATTGGGACGCCTGGGGGTCTCAGTTGGTTAAGCATCTGCCTTTGGGTCAGGTCATGATCCCAGGGTCTGGGGATTAAGTCCCACATCAGGCTCCCTGCTCAGTAGGGAGCTTGCTTCTCCCTCTGCCTGCCACTTGTGCTCCCTTTCTCTGACAAATAATAAAATCTTTAAAAAAAAATAAAGATTTTATTTATTTATTTGAGAGAGAGAGAGCAAGCATAAGAGCAGGGGGGAAGGGTAGAGGGAAAGGGAGAAGCAGACTCCCCAGTGAGCAGGGAGCCCAACACAGGGCTTGTTCCAGGACCCTTGGATCATGACCTGAGCCGAAGCCAGACGCTTAACCAACTGAGCCACCCAGGCGCCCCAGAAAGAGAATTTTAATCTCAAGGACCTACCTACCTCAGAAACTGTAATGAAAGCGCTCTATGATATAAGCAAAAAAAAAATGTATAAAGTATGTCTGTAGGGTAGACCATGCACATACAATCTACTGTGGATAGGTGTGTGGATGTGTGGGTCTATGACTGTTTATGCACAAAACTGTTAGCAACAGTTATCTCTAGAAAGGCAGGAGACTCTGCTCTTCTGTACCGTTTGAATTTTCTACCATGAGCATGAAACTTAATTTCCTATTTAAAAAATGAGGAAGGAAGGCAAGAGGGAAATAGAATGGTTTATCTGAACAGACAGACCAATGGTTCTCAACCTCAGCCGCACACTGGGTTCACCTGTAATCACTAAGGTCCCACCCCCAGAAGTTCCAATTTAATTGGTCTGGACTATAGCCTGGGCACTGGGAATCTGCAAGCAATTCTAATGGGCAGGCAGGGCTGAGAGCCACTCCCTCAGTCCTAGTCTGTTAGGGAAAAATTTAAAGCCCAGGAGAAGAGGAGGGTCTTAACTTTTTGTATGCCATGGACCACACCAGCAAAGAGTTACAGCGCCTGGACGTCTCCTCCAAATAATTTTCAAATGCATACAATAAAACTCAAAGAATCCCAAAATAAACAAATTATCCTTAGATTTATTTATCACAATATATATTTTTTAAACTTATTTATTTTTTTAGAGGGGGAGGGGCGGAGGGAGAGAATCTTTCAAGCTGACTCCCTGCGGCTGACGAGAGCGGAGCCCCACTGTGCGGCTCCATCCCACAACCCACGACATCACAACCCAGCCAAAACCAAAAGTCAGGTGCTCAATGGACTGAGCCACCCAGGCGCCCCCACAAGATTTTTAATTGTTATACCAGAATGGGTGCCCTTTATCACGACACCAAGTAACAAGATCTAAGAGTAGCTCTGTGATCTACCATCATTTTGAAGTAGTGATGAGTGTAAATACTATTTGGAGATATTTGCAACCACGTGGTCTTACTGGAGACAAAGTCGGGGTACTTCTCACACTACTCTGGTCTGTTGCCTATGTGCACAACTGAAGAAAATGCTGAGTCCCGGTTAGCCTCACTGTGCATAAAGATGGAATGCTTTTCCCACTCGAGCTCACAGATTTCCCGGAATAGAGGCAGGAGGGCAGGTGCTATTAGGGCACAGAGTTCCAGGAGTCATTCATCCCAACAGCAGCTCCATTACCAGGTGAAAGAGCTCGAACAGGAGAGAAGGAAAAAAAAAAAAAAGGTAATTTCTGGTAGAGGCTGTTCCTTTTTTCTTTTTTGTAACTCTGTCAGGTTCCTTCAAGCCGTGAAAATTGTGCATTTCCTAAAAACTAACTACCCTATATATTTTAATTACAGCAATATTTTTCAAGTACCACTTCCTGGGAAAGGATCTCTGTTTCTTCCACTAAAAAACTGAACTGTTTTATCTTCCTCAAGACATCCATCACATGAATGCCAATATCTTGGGATTTAAAAAGGAGGTTTCTTGAAACTTTCTAAGTGTTTAATCAATTGGTTCCTTTTCATACAGTGCGACACTGCCTACATAGAACCAAAATGGTTTTTTTCTTTAACCCGAATGTAAAATACCATTATACCATGAATTGAGGGACCATTATATTGCAGGTACAGTGTTAGGCTCTCTTCCTGAGTTAGTTCTCCTGCTCACAACCATGCTGTACTTTTATCCCATCTCACTAATACAGAAATAACGTGATTAGGAATTTCAAAACAGAGACTGATGTTATCACTCTAGGGGTGGGGGAGGGGTAACGGGGGAAAAAAAGCCCCCAATACATCAACATCTGTGTTGAAGTTCCAGTTATACATGAAAAGGTAGTTATTTTTAACTAAACAATAAACTATTTTCCTGGTGTGGGGAGGGGGCCGTCACACCCACTTATCCTAGCGAGAGTCTGAGCTAAGTAGCTCATAGGCCTATTTTTCTTCATAACCACGTGTTTCTAAGGACTCCAGAATGATCTTTAAATTTCTTCCACTCTTCTTCCATTCCTGAAGTATTAACAATACTCTGAATAAACGCAGGAGGGAAGCCCAGTCCAAACCAGCATGCAGGCACGTGGCTGGCCAGCACCCAGAGGTGAGAGAGAGCCAGCCATGGGGGCAGGTACCCAGCACTCCCGGGGCCTGGCTACATAACGTCACAAACAGGCTGGGGAGGGTCTCCTGGCCATCAACAAGGTCACTATCTTCAAAGAGGAAGGTTCCTATTCCAAAACAGCAAGAAGGCTTTTGAAATGACCCTACACAAATGTTTTGATTCGAACTCAGTTCCTTTGATTTAGTATCTGAAATGGGGTTGGGGTAGGGGGTTAACATTATTTTGTTTTCTGCCCCCCTATGAAATCCGTTCCTCATAAAGGCATTTAATGAGGTGGGGCAGGTTCATAATTAATGAGTCGTTTTGACATTAACCAAGCACCCTAACAGAATTTAGGATGATGCCCCAAACTCTCCTTAAAACAGAATAAAGGCTGGGGCAAGGAACACACCAGAAGTCGCCAGGAAAACCGGGGCTCACCAACATCATGGACACCTTTAAACCAGCTCAAGAGGAAGTCTCAGTGCTGTGCCCTTTTGTTCTTTCTTATCTGTCTCTTCCATCAGGCTGCAAATCTACAAGAGGCGAGCATAGGAGGAAGCTGGAGGTGGGGTGGGGCATGTCAGCGAGGAGAAAGAACTGGCATTTATTGAGTCCTAGCAAGTTTAAGGGATTTTCACATGTATCGTTAACTCCTTTCATTTTTCCCAAAACGTATCAGCCAAATAGTCACCTCTCCAATTTTAAAATGAAACAGGTGTCAGAGGGGTTAAGCAACTTGCTCAGAAGTGCTCAGCTCAGAACAGCAGAGTCAGAATTGGAAGCCAGGTCACCTTGGTTCAAGACCAGACTCTTCCTCCTTACCCTGCCCCCCTCACTCCTCCGATCTTGTGAGTTAAATGCAGCTCAAACTTCAAGGTTAAGGAAAATGGTATCCCAGGTTCCTAAAAAAACCAAACAAAAAACAAACAAAAAAAACTTCCCTAAGTCATATTCCCTTGGGGAAAAGGGAGACTATTAGTGAATATCCAAGAAGTCAGAAGAGAAGGGGAAAAAAGGTCCAATTTTCAAAAACAAACAAACAAACAAAAAACAAAATACAGGGTTCAGGGGTAGAAATGAATTCTAGAAACTAATGAAGTTGGTGGGTATTCAAGTTCTACAAGGAATATTGAGCAAATAGTTTGTGGTCACTTAAAAAATGTAGTCTGTAGCACATAATGGGTTTGCAAAAAACCAGTCCCTCCAGGGAAACCTTATGCCCTTTCTGGTGGGTGCCCTTAGTTGGTCAACCAGGAAATGGTAACAGAGACACAGAAGAGACACAGAGCTTCTGTTTCAGCAAGCCATGTGACCTGGTCTTCCATATGACTTCACCCCCAAACACGTCCATCCAAGGACCTGTCCAAACCAGAAGTCTTCACAAATACTTTGGTCACATATCCCATTAGTAAAAAGGGAACATGCACCCTTAAGATATGTTCATTTATTTTAAAATAATAAACATGTATATGTTACTGATATGTAAGCCCTTAATTTTAATGAAAAAAAATAAGAGTAAAAATTTTCACATTTTCTTCCCTACCCCAAGGGTTATCCTGAGTACCAAATTTTGGAAATCACTGGCCTGGGCTCACTCCACCTGGAGCCCAGTGACCTTCACCTTCATTCCACCTGAGCCACATCCCTGACATCTTGTCCAGATCAGCTATCCTAGTCTCCACTCCCAACACTGTGGGCCTGCCCTCTATGCCTGAGAGTCCTAGGAGCACTTGGTTCCATTTTCCTGGGCTCACAGGCTTCCCCTCCCAGACTCCCCTACCTCCCTGAGCCATTTACTCCCAAAGTCCCCTCTTCCCCCAAATCCTTGTCTTCCCACCGTCATCATGCAGCAAAATCCCCAACAAACTGGATCTCACAGCAGAGTCTCCCTTCCCTTCGACACTCAGGCAGTCGGGCAGCACCAGAAAAAGTAGATGAAGACACAGAAACCAACCACAGGAGCAGTGTTACCAGGTGACTTCAAGCTCCCCTCTTCCCCAGGGCTTCTAGCATCAGAAACTCGGGCTTTTTCTTGTCCTCGGTCTGCTGCATTTCCCTTTACCGTCAGCCTGAGATTCCAAACTGGTACCCCCTCCTGGTCTATTTTCAGGAGCCGGCCCGATCTGCTTCATCCATCCATTCCAACATTTACAGAGCACGCACTCTGCGCTGGTGCCCTTCCAGTACTAGAGAGACCGGACTGAATCTCATGGCTCTTGCATTCTAGTACATTTTGGGAAACAAAACAAGGTCCGCCATTGGGAGGGGATGAAAATAAAGCCGTTACAGAAAGGGCGGGGAGCGGGTGGGGCCAGAAAGTCCTGGTCATCAGATGTGACCTGCTGCACTTCCTTCCGACCTTTCCCCTTTGCAATTTTTTTTTAATTGAGAGGAAAATCATCTATCATTGAATCAATCCCTAAAGATGTACAACTCAGTGGCATTTAGTACATTCACAAGACTGTGCAAACCCCACCTCTGTCTAGTTCCAGAACATCATCATCTCAAAAAGAAACCCCGTGCCCATCAAGCAGTTACTCCCCATTTCTCCCCCTCCTCTTTTTCTCCCTCCCCCACCCCCAGGTCTCATCCCTCCTCTTGCCACTAAAGATCTGTCACCTGAAGCGTTGGTCCTGAGACCCCAGGCCTGCCCCTGCCTCTACCTTCAAAACACCCTTCCTGGCTGGCTCTTTCTCTCATTCTTTAATGCCTGAACCCACAGTGACCCCGGTCCTTAGCCTCCTGGACTTCGGCCAGGTTTGCACTGCTGTGGCAGACCCCACAGAGCACAGCAGTAGCCGGACGTTGCCTAGAATGCAACATGTCCAGAGTGAAGGGTCACCCCCCCGTCACTCCTCTCAGCCCCCCTTCCCCCCCACCTCCACTTCAAGTTCCCATGATCGCTTACTGGGACCACTGCAGTAGCTTCTCCCCTGCCCCAACCTCCTTCCTGTTCCTTCCACCCTTCACAGGGCAGCCGGAACACCCCATCTGAAATCCAGTTGCCCGTGTCCCTCCCTTGCTCAAAGCCTCTCAGGAGCTCTCCACAGTTCTCAGGAGCAAGCCCCATCGCCTTCCCCGGGGAAAGGGTTCCTGACCCAGCCCCATCTCCAGCAGCCCCTGCCTTGCCCTCTGTGCTCCGGGAATAGCTGACCGCTGAGGCAACGCTGGAGTTACCCCACATAACCTCTCTGCTCGGCACGCCTGCCCCCCTGATTCTCCCAAATGCCGCACCTCTTTCAAGGCTCATGCCCCAGATTAGACTAGGTACCTTCCTGCCTGGCAGTGACCACCATTAGGTGTTTATGGATCTGTCTTCCTCTTTAGATTATAAGCTCCCTGAGGACCCCATTTATCTCATCCATCCATCTACCCACCCATCCACCCACCCATTCAACAAAAATGCCCCAGAGCCTACACGGGGCCAAGCGCTAGGAATACACGTCAACAAGACGAACACGGGTGCTGCCTTCCAGCAGCTGACAGGCCAGCAATGGAGGCAACAAGAAGGTGCGACAGCCCCCTACACACACACACACACACACACACACACACACACACACACGCCCCTACCCCTCACAAGCACGGCACAATGTGGGCTCTAGAGCCAGGCTCCCTGGGTTCAAATCCTAGTTACGCTGTTAGCTGTCCAACCTGGGACAATGACATCACTTCTCTGTGCCTGTTTCTTCATCTCCAAAACTAGGACAGTCGCACCTACTTCACAGGTTTGTTGGGAGGATTAAAAGAACCAATAGATATAAATCAATGGGAAGTATCCATAACTCCCTGGCACGTAATGAACACTTGTAAGAGTTAGCTGTCCCCATTAACACTGGAACAGTGGGAGTGTCTATGACAGGTCCCCACCCCAGAGGAAAGGTCAGCTGTTGCGTTCACCTGTGTATACCTACGCCTGACATATACATCCTCAGTAAACTCGCTCACTTTGGCAAAAGAGACAGGGGCTCACGAAGCTAGTTAGTGGCAGGGAAAGCACAAGCCCCCAGACCTGACTTCCCAGCTGGTATTTCCTGCCCCCTTCCAAGAGGACCCTTGGTACCCAAGCCAGCACAGCTGTTCTGCATCTTCCATGGTCTATCCTTTTCCACAGCAGAAAGGCTGCCGCTTGCTACCTAGGCCCCTGCATTTACCCCCCTGCTTCCCCTTCCCACGTTTTGCCTCCAACCCTGTTTTCTTTTTCTGTCTTATGGCCTATGGTTCTTACAGTCTGGATGTTGGGAAGCCAACCAGAGATCACTGCATTCCTCAGGGAGCAGCTTAACCAAATCACACGAGCAGGTGCCAACCCTTGAACCCCACCCCACCCCCAGTCCCTCTCCAGGTCCCACTGGTCACTCCTTATGGCGGGCAACTTCATCACCAGAAAGTTTCATTTTGCTCACTCAGAGACTGTCTTTGTGGGGTGTTCCAAGCTTCAGAAGGCAGAGTGCCCAGGCACCTGGGTATAGAAGGAAGGCCAAGTAACAGCTCTCAATTGAAAGCCCGATCCCAAATTTCCAACCAAACACGTAACTCTCACCCATCTGCCTGCTTGCTCTAGCAGTGCCTCTGAACGGCACGTCACTCTTTGGCGCTGCTGACTTGAGGATGAATGGCAATCCAGCAGGACTTTTAGAGGCCGTGGTGTTTACGGAATTGCTTTGTTAGGAAACTTTTGCTTTCACACCTCAACGGGCCTCGAAGGCAGCAAGAGAACATGACACAGGAAACAAATAAATCCTGGAGAGCTATGTGATGTTCTTTATTACTTTCCATGGCTGGGCTGTAAGATCAGTTTTTAAGTACCTTGGGCTTCATTTATCTTCGTGTCTGCACCTCTGCTGAGTGTGTTCACACGTGTGTGTCTGAGGCTCACGGAGGCACGGAAGCTTCTCACAAGCCAGAGTGTCCAATGTCGGCTGTGCAATCTACTCAGGTCTAGGGATTTCATTTTAACATCTCACAGTAATGATTACACCACACAAATCGGCCTTCATAATAATCGTTGTGGCCAGAGTGCTAAGAACAGGGTTGGTGAACTTCATCTACACACCCTACTACTGAAGAATCGACTCTATCACTCTGTGTCATAACAGCTACTGGCTATGAAGATGTTTGCCCTGGATATGAGATTTATGAGCCTCACTTTATCTTTCTTGTAAATGCTAAAGCAGACCCATTCTTTTCAACGAATAATGGAAAACCACGTCTTAGGAAGAGAAAAACCATCTGCCTTCCCCAAAAAAACCCTTTCTACATTTTTATATGAAAGAACATCCCTACTAGATGTTTCTCTTGCCAAAGGAACTTTTACCTAGCCTCAGAGGCATTTCTCTTTGGCTCTATACCTAGTGCAGAACTCATCTTCAGAAGGTTATTCAGGGTGTGCCTTACCAATTCAGCTGGAGATGAGACCGCCTAATCTAATACATCTAATGGAGAACAGACAGGCTTTGGAACCAGAGACCTGAGTTAAACCCTCAATCTGCACCTTATTAGCAAGGGGCCCATAGTAAAATCGCAGCCTATTATCCCAGCATAATCATTACCAGCATCCCCTTTTACTCTCAAAAGTGTTCAAGTTTGGATAATAAAATTATATGGGCACCTTATGATTATGTGAATCACTGCAAACAAGACACTTAACTTCCCCAAACCTCGGTTTCACGTGTGTTCAATGAAAACAAGGGAATCTAATTTACAGGGCTGTCATCAGCATGAAATTAGACAATGTGCTCCAGGCTTGGTTCCCAGAAGTGCCCCATATTCCCCTGAACACCAGCTACGTGCTTACGAGGTTGACTTTAGGGAAAAAATGTTACCCTGTATGTGAGGTCCTCACCTTTGTCAGTTTGAGGACCTGTATTTTCCACTTTTCATTGTGACAAGGTCTATAGAATGGTAACGGGATCTATCTGTGTCTAGCAGCTGCACCATTAACTTTGTTGTCCACCTGACCAGGAGATGAATCACTCACGGATATTTAAACTTTTATCCTCCAGATCTTCTGCATGCTGTTTGTTTTCTCCACAGAGGTAGGATACGATCAAAATTCATTCCACACCAAACCTCTATGAAAAACAGACCCAGTAAATGTGGCTCAGAATGGGGAAGAAAGGTAAGAGAGCCTTCAAACTGCATAAAACCACTACCCCCTCAGCCAATGAAGTTGGTAAATTTCCTGCTTTCTCAAGTCTTTTCCCAAAAAACACCTGGCCTTATGGATCCAATGATAGGACAGTTTCCTTGGTAAAAGGACCTGAGGTATCTCACTTTAAGTATCAGGCCAAATGGTGGATCAAGAGGGTATAATGCAAAGTGAACCAACTCAGTCAGAGAAAGACAAATACCACATGATTTCATTCATATGTGGAATTTAAGAAACAAACGAAGAAAAAAAGAGACAAACCAAAAATCAGACTCTATAGAGAGCAAACTGATGGGTTACTAGAGGGGAGGTGGGTGGGGGAGGGGTGAAATAGGTAAAGGGGATTAAGAGTATACTTAATAGTGGTAAGCCCTGTATAATGTACACAATTGTTGAATCACTATATTATACACCTGAAACTAATAGTAAACACTGCATGTTACTTATATTGGACTTAAAATAATAAAATAATAAACAGGCTATGCATAAAAAACTTACTTAAAACTTAAAAATAAAAATTAGGCCAAGTGGTACCCACAATCTTGCACATAAATCTATAAGGACAGTCAGTAGCTCAGGATCAACAGAATTCCGCTGTTCCCTTTCACAAAGAGCGAGCAAGAGAGATGCTGTCACTTCATTAATAAGCTTGTTAAGTACATGTATGTTCCCTTTCGTCTGACAATATCATGTAACGGGACTGCTCCTACTTCCTTAAGGGAGTGGCTTTTACTCCATGAAAAATTTGATCAGTAACTAAACCCATACAAAAATGAAGATTAAAAATTTGAAACTACTCAATTCCAATCTTCAGCATATTTTCTGAAACAAAGAATAAAAAATATGATTCCCATGATTATTTAATATGGCTGTCCAAGATATTAATGTTGAATGCGTGAAGAACCCTCCCTATGCTCAACTTCTAAAAAATTAGAAAGGAAATGTTCAGCATTTTCATGCTCTAAATATAGATTTAGAAGCTGTGAGAGGAAAAAGAGGCACATGGCAGCACAATGACTCCGTGTCTGGAGGACAGCAAGGAACAGTGCAGTGGGCTCATCTGTGGCAAAGCCATTGTCTATTAAGAGAAGTTTCCAGAAACAGAGAAAGGTTGGGGTCCTTCCCAGAAATCCAGTGATAGCTGGATAGAGTGGTGGGCACTCTACCATTCTACACTATGATTTCTGTACCACTGTACCTCTAGGCTGGACTCCCTGGGTGGCAAGGTGCCAACCAGACACCTATGGGGCTGTCTACCTCCACCCAAACCCTAACTTCTAGGAAATACCCCTCCCCCACAGGCCAGATGGTAAGGAAGAACACCCCTGGCAGCCATTTGTGCAACAAATTTCTTAAGCAATGCAGTCTTTCTTAGAGTTGGTTGTGATTATGTAACTCTGAAGTATACAAAGAGGAAAACAGAAGTTGGGATGTATATAGGGAATTGTCTTGCGGAATGTCCGTGGTTCTCTCCACTTGAAAAACTGAACTAGAAATCACACTTCTGCTTAGGATTCACATAATCAGTATGTTTTGCCTTTACATTCATCATGCACCTTGTACTGATCAATACAGCCTTGCTGGAGGAATGTTCTGACAAACCTGCCTCCTCATGCCCGATAAAAGAATGAGCTGAGGGCGCCTGGGTGGCTCAGTTGGTTAAGCGACTGCCTTCGGCTCAGGTCATGATCCTGGAGTCCCGGGATCGAGTCCCACGTCGTCGGGCTCCCTGCTCAGCGGGGAGTCTGCTTCTCTCTCTGACCCTCCCCCCTCTCATGCTCTCTATCTCATTCTCTCTCTCAAATAAATAAATAAAATCTTTAAAAAAAAAAAAAAAAAAAAAAAAGAATGAGCTGAGGGTGAATCAAGCTCAATCCTTTGACCAGTTCCGGTCTAAAAAGAAAATAAGCCAATTGGGGATAAACCCACACCCCTTGCACACCCGTATCTGGCAGTCTTGGGGAAAGGCCATGTTAGGAGAAGGTCAACTCCCAACAAACAGAAGAGACAGGGCAGGGATGGGTGGGCACTCCACCATTCTACACCATGATTTCTATACCATCAACCCCCTGGCAGACTGGGGACATCCACAGACCCCTTCTCGGGATTTTTTAAAGACATAAAATGAAATACACAGGATTACGGATGAAGTCAATGATATTTAAATACAGTCACCAAAATATTCTTTAAATTGTGATATAATAACACATATGCTTGTTTATTAACGCATTAAATAACACTATCTAGCAGCAGGTGTAATAACCACCATAATTTTAAAGTATTGATATTTCAAGATATCTGTCAGACATCTATAATGTGAGATGAAAATACTGGATTTCTACTGGTGACAAAGTCACAGACAATCATAATAATACTGTGATTTATGACCAATATTCAAAAGCTAAGGATTGCTCAATTTGGGTTAGAGGTTAGTGAAAATCAAGGTGTAGTATTTTCCCATGCAAGCTCACAGCCTGAGCTTTAAGCCTGACGGAGTGGTCTGCAGTAGTTCATTTGAAACTCATGTGATAATCTGATTTAATTCCCTACACCTATGGCTCTTCCATAGGCGAGAATGATGAGGAGACCCACAACGGAGCCCTGGCCCAGCAGGAGCCAGAAACCACATAGACGGGAGGGTAGGCAGTGTGCACCATGGAGAGCCCACCATCCACACGGAGGAGCAGTATGGGGCCAACATGTCTATTCCTTTTTTCACAGTCAGCTGCACAAAATGTATGAGACACAGTTTTTTTATTTCCTAAATGGTCAGTGTTAAGAATATTTAATTCAGTTGAATCACTACGCTAGAAGAAAAAAATGACTTTACAAATCACTTTCCCAGGGGCGCCTGGGTGGCTCAGTCGTTAAGCATCTGCCTTTGGCTCAGGTCATGATCCCAGGGTCCTGGGATCGAGCCCTGCTTCGGGCTCCCTTCTCCATGGGGAGCCTGCTTCTCCCTCTCCCACTCCCCCTGCTTGTGTTCCCTCTCTCGCTGTGTCTCTCTCTGTCAAATAAATAAATAAAACCTTTAAAAAAAAAAAAAAAACAACAAATCACTTTTCCCAGTGCAGTGTTCTAACCTCTATCAGCCCTGAAGCTCCCAGCTTATAGCAAACTTCTAATACCCCTTTACTATCTCCAATCAACTTCTTAGATAACCCTCCTAAACACAATTTCAAACATACATATTTGTTGCCCTAAGAGTAATATAAATGAAAAGGAAAACAAACCTAACAGGTATTTCAATATGCAATTAGTTGGCCGAGACAGATCTAGAAGGCATAATGGGGTCATTAGTTGCTTGTGTTTTAATGTAAAATCCAAAAATGGGTCGGCTACAAATGAGGACTGGCACGGGTGACATGGTGATGCCAGGGGTGGTGTGATTTTCAAATGGGAAACATCTCTTGGTACATTTCCCAATGAAACAAAGCACAATCTTTCTTCATCAGCTGAGAAAGTCAATGCTTACCTAAAACATACAAAATGTTCTTTGTTTATGTATAAGATAGGGCCTCTAGGTTCAGACAGTAAACAGGTTTTGTTGTCCATGATTGTCTCATAGTGGGACATGGGATACATTTCGGAGTGTAAGACTGTTCCAGGGGCTCCTGAGTGGCTCAGTTGGTTAAGCGTCTGCCTTCGGCTCAGGCCATGATCCCAGGGTCCTGGGATCCACCCCCACATCAGGCTCCCTGTCCCTCCCCCCATTTGTGCACGTGCATGCGATCTCTCTCTCTCAAATAAATAAATAAAATCTTTTAAAAAAAAAAGACTGTTCCACCCATCACAGATGGTTAGCATCCCTGGTCCCCACCAATAAATGCTAGTGGCACTCCTCAATCATTAACAACCAAAACTTCCCCACAAATTTCTAAAAAGCCCCCGTAAGACTCCCTGGAGCTAGCCAAAATCCCATTGTAATTCCTAGCGCTGTCCACCTCTGGGTGATGTCAAGCTGGGCCACTGAGGAGATACTCCCCAGGAAACTGGAATTTGTGTTACAAGAAAGATTAGTCTTGCTGGGTGACTTCCCCAGTAGCTAGTGTTACCCACAGTCCTGCCTTTGGGACAAAAAGAAGCACAAGCAAGGGGAGAATTAACTAACCAGGCAGATGGACTCAAAGAGGAAGCAAAGGAGATTCCTAGGGTTCCCAGAGCCTCAAGATCCCAGGCTGCAGGAGGCTCCACGCTCCTGGAGCCCTAACATGAATTATCCACTTCTGTTGAAACAAGCTCTATCAGGTCTCTGTTGCTAGCACTCAGAAGAGTCCAACCACCTGCCTGAAATAAGGGAGGCAGCTAAGATAAAAAATACTCACGGGGTGCCTGGGTAGCTCAGTCAGGTGAGCGTCTAACTTTGGCTCAGGGTCCTGGGACCAGGCCAGCATAGGGCTCCACACTCAGTGGGGAGTCTGCTTCTCCCTCTTCCTCTGCACCTCCCCCTGCTTGCGAGCACTCTCTCTCAGATAAATAAAAACAAATACTCAAAAGAATCTATTCTAATGTCAAAGAAACCACCTTTATTAGGGGACATTTCTCAGATCTTATCTAAACTCTTCATGCTGTATTTGAAGCTCATTTATTTTGATTTCTTTCTCACTGCCAATAAATAAATGAGCCAGTGACCATTCTTCACCTGGTATTTCAGATTTTAGAAAGATGCATTCAGATCCTTCCGAAGCCTTTTCTGCCTCAGCTCCCTTTCATCAATCTCATCAGCCATACGACATAAATAACATTGTTGTCCCTACTTGACAGGTTTGGAAAATTTAGGTGTCAGAAAAATTTGGTCTTTAAGGACCTAACTAGGTCTGAATGAAAAAAATAATTTTTTCCAAAGTCTTTCTAACACCCAAAATCCATGATTTAATGTGTTTAAATTTTATTATGCTCAGGAATAATACCACCCTAATTCAGAAATGTGGCAATAAGGACAAACTGCCAGAAAGGTGTGGTAAAAAGAAGCTACCTCTGTTTCTCTCCCACTTCCACTAATGGACTCCATTATATCACACCAAAAAAAAAAAGGCACTGCTGCAATCTAATGAATAAATAACTAGCACTTGACTGGAATCTGTGTCCATTTTAATTCCAGCTAGTTTCCACAAGAAAGCCTCATTTAAATTAGAAAAGGGGGGGCACATAATATTACTTAAAAATGAAACATTTTAGAAATGTTCCAAAAGTGTCCTATATAAGCCAGTCAGGTATAATGTTAAATCCCAAAAACAGTAATTGTTGAATCTAAGTAAACAGAGGAGAGATTCTGAGTATGACACAGGAAAAGGGGTAGTTCACATGTGACAGATTTGTTTAGTGTAATTTCCAGAAGAATATCAGGAGAGCTAAAGGTCACTTGAACGGTGTCTTCTAAAATGGGGGGGTTGCAACTAACTGATGGGTTATAAAATCAGTTCAGTGCAAGGGTCAGAAAACTTCTTCAAGAGCCAGGTAGTAAATACTTCAGGCTCTGCAGGCCAGATAATCTCTGTCACAACTACTCAACTCTGCCACTGGGGCTTGAAAGCTGCCATAAACAATACATGAGCAAACAGGAGTAGCTGGGTTCTTATAAAACTTTATAAAATCAGCAGCAGGAGTGCTGACTCCTGATCAGCATTTTTTAAGTCCACGAAATAGAACAGAAAGCATCTGAGGGCATCAGAAGCAGACGGGTAGATACTGTGTCTTGAAACTCTTCTTGCTGTTATATACATGGATATATGAGTTAGGAGTTAATATGCATTTCTTACTGTACACTGGGGGCCAAAGCCAGTGTGCTAGAAATAAATAGTTTGAGGAGGAAAAGCAAGTCTGCTTTGGACTTAAACTGATAAGAATCTAAAAGACATTCATGTTAAAAAAAAAAAAAAAGGAAGATAAAAGGATAGATACCGACGTGGATGGAACTGGAGGGTGTTATGCTGAGCGAAATAAGTCAATCAGAGAAAGACATGTATCATATGACCTCACTGATATGAGGAATTCTTAATCTCAGGAAACAAACTGAGGGTTGCTGGAGTGGTGGGGGGTGGGAGGGGGTGGCTGGGTGATAGACATTGGGGAGGGTATGTGCTATGGTGAGCGCTGTGAAGTGTGCAAGACTGTTGAATCACAGACCTGTACCTCTGAAGCAAATAATACATTATATGTTAAAAGAAAAAGAAGAAGAAGAAGAAGATAGCAGGAGGGGAAGAATGAAGGGGGGGAAATCGGACGGGGAGACGAACCATGAGAGCCGATGGACTCTGAAAAACAAACTGAGGGTTCTGGGGTGGGGGGGGAGGATGGGTTAGCCTGGTGATGGGTATTAAAGAGGGCACGTTCTGCATGGAGCACTGGGTGTTATACACAAACAATGAATCACGGAACACTACATCAAAAACTAATGATGTAATGTATGGTGATTAACATAACAATAAAAAATTTAAAAAAAAAGGATAGATACCATGGGCAAGTTCTTGAGCCTAAAGTATAACCTTAAAAGAATATTTTAAAATGTATTAAATTTTTCCAAAGAATATTAACTAGTTATGAGCAGTCCAAAATGATCTTCAAAAGGACTCTAAAAATACTTCTGATGCTATTCAAACACCTGATATGAGGTGTGTATCAGTTAGCAGCTGCTGTATAACAAACTTCCCCAGAACTCAGTGGCTTAAAACAACCATCGATTATTTCTACAACTCTATGGGTTAGCTGGGTGGCTCTGGTGATCTAGGACAGGCTTAACTGATCTTGCAAGACATGCTCAGGAGACCTGGAGCACCCAACAGTTCAGCTGCGGGCTGGCTGGTCTAGGGTAGCCTCGGCTGACACCACTTGGCTCATCCCCATGTGTCTCTCAGAACTCTCCATCCGGCTAGCCTGGGCATGTTCTCACAGCGGTGGCAGGGATCTGAGACAGCAAGCCCAACTGTGTAAAAGGCACTCAGAAACACGCAGGCTCTTTTAAACTCTGTTTACAGGACGTTTGCTAACGTCCCACTAGCCAAAGCATCACATGGCCAATCCCAGTGGTGGGGGAGGGAAGGAAGGGGGACTACAGAGTTATAAGGCAAGAAGTGTAGATACATGGAGGCCATTAACTGGGGCCATTAGCGCAATCAATCTACCACAGGCAATATTTACTGTTTGTCATCACCTTGGCAGAAGCAGAGAGATTTGACATTATTTTACATTTCCCCATTACTGTTTCTCATTTTGTTTTTCCATTATCACTTCGGAGGCAGAAAGGCAGAGTGAAAAGAACCCAGGCTTTGGAATCAGTGAGATCCACTTTCACATCCTGGCTCCAACACTTCTGGCTTCATGACCCTGGGCAAGTCCCCTCTGCCCCTCGGTTTCCTCAGTGCAGGAGGACTGCTGATACCGCACAAGCCTGAACTCGTAAATGTGCACAGCTCCACGTCTGACCACAGCAGAACTCAAATCCTAAATACTGGGTTTTACAAACAGTCCATTTTAATATAGTCAAAAAAGATGAGGGAAATAAGCAAATTTCCTATGACACTAAAGTTCCTTGACAGAAAGGAGGGGTTCTACATAAAGAGTTAAAAAAAACATTTCTTTACAGAGTTTTGAGCACTGTGGGAGGCATAAAAATGGCCCCAGAGATGTTCATGTCCTAATCCCTGGAACCTGTGAATGTTACCTTACAGGACACATAGGATTACATTAAGGACCTTGAGATGAGGAGATTATCCCGGATTATCCGGGTGGGCCCAATCTGATCACACAGATCCTTAATATCAGAGAAACTTTCCCAGCTGTGGTCAAGGAGCCAGGCTGATGGCAGAGGAACAAGAACTCACCTCAGCATTACTGGTTTCGATGGTGGAGGAAGGGGGCACAAGCCTATGAACGTGGGCTGCCTCTAGAAGCTGAAAGAGGCGAGGAATTGGATTCTTCCCTAGAGCTTCCAGAAGGAGCAGACACTGGATCTTAGCCACAGAGGCCTGTGTTGGATCTCTGACCTACAGAATTATAAAATAAATTTATATTGCCTTAAGCCACTAAATTTGCAGTTGTTACAGCAGTAACAGAAGGACTGCATAATCTTGTAATCTTTATACTAAAGGTTGACAATAAGGGAACCGAAAAGTCTCTCTTGAAGCCACTGGAGTGGGAGGAAGAAACTGGAACTTGGAGAACACTAACTAGGCATGGCATCAAAAATGGAAAGCTGTATCTGATTCTGGTTATAGGGGCAATTAGAGAAAATGTATTATGATAGAATAAGCAACTCAGAAAATGCTTTATTGCAGTCTATAGGGAAGTGCAATAAAATCATTACCCATACAATCTTCAAAGATGTCCTAGCTATAGCTCTGACAAGCATGTGCTAGGGAAAAGCCATATTAACAAAATGTTTCCACACAAACTTTCTAGAGACTTCTTTTAACTGATAGCTGCTCCAGATCTGCAGCTCCAATCTGATCACTCCTACTTCCTTTTGTAGATAATATGACAATAGGGTAATATGCCCTATCGGTATATACACATGGACGGACACACATACACACACACACACACCCTATTTCACACAGAGTCCCGATTTAATGGGTCCATAAGCCCATGAATTATGCTCACAGTAAGGGAGAAAAAAATGTCTACAAAAAGTCCACTGATGGATTTAAACAACAGAACCGTAAACAAGCACAACCAAACAGGCCCTCCAAGCTAGGAAAACACCTCAGCCTATGAAGGACAGATTAAAGAAGTGGAGTTAGATAAGCAGGCTGAGCTTAGCCAAGAAGGCACACTAGAAGAATCCCACAGATGTAGGAGAAGCTGAGATGCCTCTTTGACACATGAGGAACCGGACTCACAGAACACTGAATTGACCTACATGAAGACAGCCAGCTGACTGCAGAGGCTGGCCTGCCATGGTGGCAGTTTACCCATGATGCCCGGCTGCACCGTTGATCATGTGACTGGTCATGTGCACAGGCCCTGTGCCAGGCAATGGAGCTTCCAGTGTGCCTTCTACAGTTCCATACTCCTTTCTGAAAAGCCCGTGGGCTAAGATGTATTGTTTTTTTAAACCAACCTAGGAAAAAAAACTTGCCCTTTCTGAAGCTTATTGGCCAGGGGAAAAGAAAAAAAGGCAAATAAAGAATGGTGAATCTACAGAAGAAAAATGATAACATTCACCCGAGAGAATTCTATCTGTACATTCTAACTAATGGATGACGAATGATCATCCACAAAATGTCACCTCTGGAGGCCCTTCCCCTCCAAATCCCCACTTAGTGCTGCCACTAACCCTGGTGGCTCTGAAAAATTAGAAGAGAGGAGGCAAGGGAAATCCCATGGAAGTACAGAAGAAATACAAAGAAAAGCACTGAAGGGACACAGAAATATCATACTTTGCATGAGGTAGAGATAATCCTCTCCTAACCAAGATGCGTAAGAGAAAGAGTCGGTCATTTAGAAAACTCCTTGGCATGAACACTAGTAAATAAAAAAAAATCGGAACTGAAAATAACAGATGGTTAAGGAAAAAAAAAAAAGCAGCTACAGGGAGATTGATATCAAACTCTCTGTTCTTTGAATGTAGTTGTTTCGCAGGAAGCTGTAATGAAGGTATGTACACAGAATTTGGCCCAGCTTGTGGCCGGGTAAGTCCTTAGCCACTTTCCCCAGGGCACTGTGCCACAGAACCACAGAACTCTGGGAGCCTGGTCATCTTCTGCTCTTTGAATCTCAATTCCCCAAAGGAAAAAAACAGCTTCACTAGGGGAAACAGGTTATTTCTAGGCTGAGAAGTAAGGACCAAGGCTTTTTATTTCTAAATATACAAAAATAAACATCCCTAAAGAAGAGTGATAATAAAGGGTTGGTTCTTCTTAGGTAAACATCTCAACTGTATACTGAAGGGAGTCTACCAGCAAAAGCAAAAACAACTTGAGTGTTTCCTCAATCTTTTTTATTCAGTAAGGGAATTTTCTTTCTTTATTCCACACCTCCTTTGCCATATGTAGAGGATTATACAACGTCAGGACTGAACAGAACTTTGGAGCTCATTCAATCCCCTCTTACTTTTCAACATAAGAACTGAGGCCCAAAGTGGTCACATGGGCTGCATTAATGTGTTCTTCATTTGCATACTGCCTCCCAACTGAACTGAACTCTTCCATGTGGGCCCTGACCAGAACTAGACTTTAAACTCCTTGAGCAGCTAGGGACTATTTGTTAACCAGAAATGTTCAGAATCAGGAATAGGCAGGGGTCCTGGTTTGCCCCGTGTAATCCTGGTCACATGGAAGGAGTAAAATGAAGGGAAATGGTGCTTGCTGTCACAGCCAACTGGAAGACTCCACGAAGTACGGTGATCCCAGTGGTCAGAGGAATATTTTCCAAGGCCTCAGCAGTCTTTCCAGGATTCCACAGACACTGTGGGAATGTCCTCACTGGCTCTTTATTGGAACTGTTAAGAAATAGCCCTGAGGCCCCTGCCAGGTCACCTCTTGCCTACCCCATGCTCCTGTAGAGTTGAAATCAATGCTGAGCCCTAAGACACACACATACACACACACACACGCACACACACAAAGAGAAGCAGGGAGAGAACATAAGAGTGAAATGCGGAGGCACCTGGGTGGCTCAGTCTGTTAAGCGTCTGCCTTTGGCTCAGGTCATGATCCCAGGGTCCTGGGATCGAGTCCCATGTCAGGCTCCCTGCTCAGTGGGAAGCCTGCTTCTCCCTCTCCCACTCCCCCTGCTTGTGTTCCCTCTCTCGCTGTCTCTCTCTCTGTCAAATAAATAAAAATAAAAATAATAAAATCTTAAAAAAAAAAAAAAAGAGTGAATGTAAAATCCATCCCAGACTGTATTCTTAAGATGTCAAACTTAAGGACATGAAGAAGGGGACATGTCACTTAAAGGCATAATTTAAGTTGCTCAGATTCTCCCATTTGGGGATGGTGAAAAGATCTAGACAAACCACCTGCTCCCCACCAGATTCTAAGGTGAAGTTGGATATGAGCTCACAGGCACAGGGAGGTTCTAGGAGGGGGAGGGGCAGATGCCAAATGACCAGCGCATTTGCTTCCTGAATCATTTCTACAAACAAAGGAGGCACACAACTGTTATCAGTTGTTATCAATTGTTCCTGTGGGACCAAGGGTCAGAACTGAAACCCAGCTTTGTCACTGCTGCCCACTGGCTGATGAGACTTCAAGTAAGCCCTTCTCGCTCTCTACACCGCGATGCCCTTGGCTAGAAAGAGAAGAAATCCAGAAGGATCTCCCCGAGCTGCTTTCCAACTCCTGAACGTCTAAGGCTCCTCTTGGCTTTGGTTGGAAAGAAAGTGCTGACAGCTCAGGATGAGGTTGCTAGCCTTAACTAAGCATAGTCCAGCTAATATGGACTCTGGACCTAGCCCACCCGCGTTCAAATCCTCACCCTGTCACTTGCTAGCTGTGTGTGACCACAGCCAGGTTTCACAACCTCACAAACGTCTCATGTCCCAATATATAAACTGGGAATGACAACAGTGCCCACCTTATCATTGTAGGGAGTAGTAAAGGAAAGAGGAAAGAAACATATGCAATCAGGTCAATTACAGAAGGTAAATTTTTTCATCCCATCTCTATGGTCCTGCCCACCTCTTGACATTTCTCCACAAGGACACGTAATATCTGTGACGATCACCAACACAACACACACCCATGAGTGGACTGAGACACGAAAGAGATCCAACACTATTACCGTGGAAGACTGTTCTGTGTAGGATACTTAGGAAAAGCATCTTACCAGTGTGACAGGACTTATAAGCCCTCTGTGCTCAGAACGACACCACTAAGGAGTGCAGCTGAGACAGGAGTGGGTGGGCGGCACACATTCCCTCCAGGGCCAGCCACAAAAAATCACAGAGGGATGCAAAAGTGAGGCTGTTAATCTATTCTAGGGGTAACCTTAAAGGGCCGACTTTTTCTTTTTTTAGTAAATCAAATGCAAACACCAGTATTTAACTCTTACAAGTAATAAAGTACTTGAATACACCTCACTCCTAAGTGCATGGGCAACAGGATGGAGAAACACTCCTCAGCCATCCTTGAGAACCACCCCAGCTGGGGCCAAGGTCCGGCAGGCCTCAACAAAAGCATGGCAGGGGAGGGGGGGAAGGGGGGCAGTTTACAGGGAGAACTCCACCAAACCCGGCCATAGCAGCTTATCCCCCTTGCCTGTGCTGATTTTTCAGGCTGGACAAACGGCCTTGAAAGGAAGGCTCCTGTTCTCTTTCCAGAAGGTCATGTATTCGGATAAGAGAGCTCTGGGAGTTTGAAGAACTAAAGCGATCCTTCCAACCCCTCTCATGCACACATACAGCTTTCCAGATGTGATAAAGTCAGGAAAACATGAATTTAATTGTAGCAGTGAAAAAGCAAACAAATAAATAAAACGGCCCACAGAAGCAAACGGAGCTCAAGTCCCCACGCTTCCAGCTGAGAGAACATAGTTAAAGTACTAAGGCTCCTGGGACCCACCTTGGCTACCTTCCAAGAACTATTAGTTTGCATTAACACACAGAAAGAGAAGGTCAGATAAATTAAAAGTTCAAAAGGTAATTTTGAAGAAGGACATCTTTATCCTCAGCCCCAGCACAGGGCATGGCTCATGGCGCTGCAGGACAAACTCACTCAATGAACACACCTGCAGCAGGCAGAGGTCACATGGTGCTCCGATTCTTGATGTTAAAACAAGATGCCATATAGAATAGGGACAAGACCTAGATTAGAAACTTCAAGAAGGGTTGGGGAGCTCGCTACTCAATTTCCAACACATTAAAAAGTACAACCGTCTTCTGGTTCTTAAGAGTGACTCTATACTTCAAAGCCACTTATGAACTTTAAAGGCAGACCAGTAAAACTTGCACTGACAAGCATCGAATTTATTTGTGACCCAAACCTCTCAACTGTTCCTAGATTCTGGAACACATACATCTTCCGTCAGCCAAAACTCTCAGTTTTCACCTGACACAAGGACCCTTTCTCAAACTTTGACATACACAACAAACCCCCAGAGACAAAGCTCCTGACAGTATGTGCTTTCCTGGGATTTCCTATAATAATATCCACACAGGAAGCCCCTCACCCCCCCCACCACCCCACCTTTCTAGAGCCAGGAGGCCAAGACACACAAGGAAGAGGGAATAAAATGAGTCCGCACTGCTTTTTACATCTCTTGGGAAGGAGCAGGGCAACCACCTGCCTGGATGACCACAGAGTGAGAAAGGACATGAACTTCCCAACGCAAGTCTCACGATCACTGCTCCACGCAGTTTTCTGGACATCTCGGCCGGGCACACTGGACACTGTCTGTCCCCTGCTAAAATCAATCTGAGGGTGACACTGCAGTGACTTAGATCCCAAGCCACAGGGAGCATTTGGAAAGGTGGTGTTAAATGACTGACATCTATTAGGGATCCTGAGGAGCTACACTTCTCGGGGGAGGAGCCAAAGCCCCCACCCCGCTAGAATCACAGGGGACTCTGGCATTTCCATGCTTTTGGAGGCCAGCTGGGCAGAAGGCTGCTTTAGTTATTTTTAAACAGAGAAAACTGAATGGGAAGGGAGAAAATTTGAATTCCTATGATCTCCTGAGGTCCCTTCCAGCTCCAAGATGCTACTGAAGAACATTGCATATGCACATACTTCTTTATAAAAACGTATATACACACACATATGTGTGAATATATATATGTACTGTATTCACACCTCAAACACAAAGCACTTGAAATGTGCGCTGCTGAGATCAAAAAGCCCATGAGCTGCTTTGGCAGCGGGGCTGGGGTGCACAGATGCCATTGGCAGATCTGGGCAGAGCCCCCAGCGCTCATGCCATCCCTGTCCGCCTAAACACCAACCCAACCAGCAGCTGCCTGGTGTAGATGCAAACCCCGCAAAGCTCCAAACCAGGAATGCAGACTCCTTTCTCCTACTGACTCCAGGCCTAAGTGTCTCAAACCCAGGCAAGTTGGAACAAAGGTGAAGACCAGAGGAAGAGCCTAAACCTGAAGTCCAGCCACCCAGTTCTGCCAGAGTCAAGTGTCAGGCAGAGGAGCTCCCTTCTCCTCTTGTCCCAGCTCCTAAAAGGGGCAAAAATGGCACCTTCTTCCCCCTCCTCTATCACTCCGTTTTTCAGGACCTCTCCACTTCACTCTGACTACCCGGACAGCAAGCTGGTAACTGGAGAAAACTACAAAAGCCTCTAGAAAATAGAGCTTCGCTCTAATCCTAGCAGTGCCAAAGTTAAGGGCGCTTATCTCAGCCTTGAACAATAACAATAAAAAGAATTTGTAGGGAAGAAGCAAGTGGGGGGTGGTGGTGAAAATCATTTATCAAGACAGATCTGTGATGGGTTTGCCTATCAGGAAAAACTGTTTTTTGATTTCTTGAATTAAAAACAAGGCAGTTCTGATCCTGCGTCAAGGCTCAAGATACGGGTGATAGAGTTGCTAACATGGTGGTGGTTTGTGGGGGGAGGTGCTCTCGGACTAAAATCCAACCAAGTCCCTCAGGTCCTGACAATGAACACAGGCGGGGACACCGACTTCCCACTTGCCTCTCTTTACAATGAGATCCTGCCGCTACTACTCGAATCTGAGTGTTTCCAGGTGCACTGTTGCCATTCCACCCGAACCCCATACACACCTCAGCTTTCCCCTCCCCAACTTCACAGCTCCGTAAGTGCCCAACCTTCCCTAACTGGGCTGCCAGAGCCGGGTGTTCACAACAGTGTCCGCCCCGCGCCGGGCTTGGCAATCAGTGTCGGGAGCACCGGGCCCTAGACCTCGACCCCGGCATCTCTGAAAACGTAAGCATCGCCTGCTTCGAGCTGAGCACCCCGCTGGCGCTCCGAACGAGGCTGGACAATGCAAGCGCCACCTCTTCCCTCTCCCGCGCGGTAGCTACGAAACCACGGCTTTGTGTGTGACAGCAAGTGTGTGCGCGAACGTCCCCGGCTCACACACCCCCTTCCACCCAGTCTGCTCCCGGCGCGGGGTCCGTGCGCTCGGCGAGTGCACAGAGAGCGAGTCCACCAGGCCAGCGGCCGCACCGCCAGGCCTCTGGCCTCCCGGCCTCGGACCTGGCCTCAGGGAGCGGGGGATGACATCCACACCCCCGTTCCCAGCCGCGGAGGCGGTTGGCGCGAGCAGCGCTGGGATCTGAGCAAAAGCGAAGCAGGGGCCAGGGGCACGAAAGGGCGACAGGCGGGCGCCGCGTCCCCCCACCCGCGCGCTCGCTCGCCCCCAACTTAGCACGCCGTGGACCCGGAGGGGGGCCCACAGGGGCCGGGGCGGCTCGCTACTCGGCAGGAAGTTCCCAGGGCCGCACTGAGCATGCTCTCGGGGAGTGTGTGCGCGGGTGTGGGCTCTGCGCTCCCCGCAGCCTCTCCGGCCGGGCAGCCTCGCGGAGCGCCCTGACGGGGTCGCGGGCGGGCGACCGGCCCCAAGGGATTAGGGGGTTCCCCCGGGCTTCCCTGGTACCCCAGCCCCGAGCGTCGGTCCGTCGCATCCCTCCTCTTCTGGGCCTCGGGCCAGCCTCCCTTCTTCTTCCTCCCCACCGGCCGTTGGCTGAGCCCGCCCTGCGCGCCCCGGTCCCGGAGACCCCAGCCCGGCCCACAGCCGCAGCGTGACCCCACCAGGCTCCTCCGCGGTCCGAGCGCCCATCTGCCATCCCCAGCCCGCGCCACCAAAGCCTCCTCTGGACAGTCCCTTAAAAAGCCCACAAGCCTCTTCCCCAAGGGCCCTGGGGGCCTGCTGTTTCTCTTCGGGAGGGCTGCCCCAGGCAGGTGGGCGCTTCAAGGCGCGTCCCCCGCTGCACTCCCGGGTCCCGCAGAGCGGCCGCAGCCAGGGCACCCACGCAGGCGGCAGGCGGAAGCCCCCGGCCGCACCGCCCTCGGTGTAGGCTCTCCCCGCCGGCGCCCAGCTCCCCGCGCCCTCCGCAGTCCCTCTGCGTGCATCTCCCCACGGGGATGGCGAGCCCGACGCGATCGCCCCGACCCAGTGGCTCTCACCTCCTTGTTGAACAGCAGCAGTAGCAGCAGGGAGCGCCCGCCAGCCGCCGTCCCCGCGGGGCCCACGACGAGGCGGGGTACGGGGTCGCGGCGCCCCGAGCCTGCGGCGCGGCTACCTGGGCTGGATCGCGCCCGGGGCCGCCGCGGCTGCCGCGGGAGCCGCAGGGCCGCCGCCGAGCGGGCCGCGGCAGGGACGGTCTGCAAACTCCCAGCCCTGGCGGGGCCGCGCGCGGCGCGTCCACACACAGCCCGGACGCGGTAGCTACGCTCCTCGGGGGCTCAGCCTAGCAGGGCGGGAGTCTGTCCGCAATTTCTCCCAACACCTCCCAACCCAACGTCTCCAACTTCTCCCCGCTTCTGGCTCGAGGCACTTGAAGGCAGGGATTCTGGCCGGGGACGTTCGGCAAACTCCCCGCCCTCCCAGGCAGAGCGCTCAGCCAATTCGGAACGCCCCAGCTTCTCAGGGGCCGTCTGCAAACTCTCAACTCTGTCGGAGAGGACTTTTAGCAACCTTTCAGTCCCGCAGCCCAAAGCGAGAAAGGAGCGAGGGAGACAGGTTAATCTCCGCCATAAGCAATATGCTAGCAAGGTCGGGGATAGTGTGTCAATACTCATATGACAAAGCATCCTCTAGAGTGGTGCAGTCCAGGGGCCTCGAAGCACCAGAGGCCCTCTACCAGTGAAGCCCAGTGAGGGACGACTGGGGGCTCCCCCATTTGCAGGTGCATACAGGAAACTGAATGTGTTTCCTTCCTAGAATGTGTTATAGGTAGCCATTGAGTCTACCACTTGGTTTTTGTGACCTTGGACAAGTCACTTAACCATTTGAATTCAGCCTCTTTATCTATGAGCATAATGCTGCCTCAGGAGCCTATTTTGAAGATGAAAGAAAGCATATGTAAAGTACTTAGGTACACTTGGCATACAGTAGGCGCTCGATAAATGAATTCCATTTCTTTCTTTTTCTTCCTCCCGCCCTTGGATTCTATGAACACGCTGGATGAGCTAGCTGAACACTGTACTATTGTAAATTCAAAACGAAATAAAACGCATCGCATGCCCTGAAGGTGCCACAAACATTGACTGACAGGACATATTAAATCCAACCAAGCCCCGGAAGAGATAGTCATACATGTACATCAGAACTTTATAGATCATTGTTAAGTAGGATCTAGAAGGGAGGGAGAATGGCCTGGTGGATCACCTAAGGGTCAACATGACAAGGTTCATAACCCCAGCACGTTTCAGGCTGTGTAACCAGTCACTACATCAGGTGACTGTATGAGAATTATGCCCAACTTCCCCTTACCTTCCCTGTGGGATTTTTCCACCCTGATTTCACTGTCCTTCCTGGGGTCTTCTGTCTTGAATTTAGATCACCCTACTCTGCTGCCCACACTCCTCAACAGAGACATTTAAAAACTGAGGATCACGAAATTTTTAGACCCTAGAAATGACTTAGCTCAACTTTCTCATTTTGTGAGTTCTCAGGGCCACCCAAGGGTTAGGGAAGTCTCCAGACTCCAGGATCTTGGTAGATCACACTTCATGGTCTCTCCTGCATTGAGCTAGCTCTGGCTCAAGGCACATTAGGCCGGTCCTACCTTTAACTTCAAGCTCAAGGAAAAGGCTCTAACATTTTTTGACCAGATGAGCCCCAACTTTTCAGCCACTTGGATCCTCAGCTGTCAGAAACTGTCCAGGTGATATTTGAGAGCCCCAAGGAAATCTGCATGGGCAGGACTATTCCTCTTCAAAAGACCTTTTGGTGAAATCCCAGGAACGTTGGGAGGCATGCATTTTCCTCAGTCCCTTGTTAGAAAAGGTCTCACAGCTCTAAGGGCACGGGGAGGGAAATAGAAGAATAGTGACATCTGGTGGCCAAGACCTTCTGTGCTCTGAATACGGATGGTGCAGATTCTAATACTAATAGATTTGCTTCAGAGCCAAGTTCCAGCGGGTAGTTAATAACTGTACCACCTGGTTACCTAGGGATTTCTGAAAGACATCAGTCATTCAAACACTGCAGACCCACTGCTATAGAGGAAATTACATATGGTTATTATTTCAGGATCTTGTTAAAAAATGTATGTGTATATAGAAAAAGTGTAAGGGTGTGATATTCACATGTACACACATTATGTGTATTTGTATGATACAAATATATTTAGATTATATATCTTCTACTTATTTGTATAAATAATATACTTACAATGCCTTTGAAGGACATTAATACTATCTCCATTGTTTTTCTTACAAAGTTAAGATTATAATTTACATTAATAATTACTAAAGGTCATTGCTTTTAGATGTAAAGATGCTTACTAAGATGGAGTTGTATATTTCATCATGTCCTCTCAAGAGAGAATTCCTTGCAAACTTAGAGAGGAAGAAAATAGCACAGTGGGATTTTAATAGTGAAAGCCCCGGCTGATGATGGTCAAGGTCATGCTTACCTGATGAATAGTGATTGATTTTTAGCATTTCCACCACTTGTAAACAAGGGATGTTAGGTTAAAAAAAGGAAGATATTTGGGATTACTTCATAACAATGCAACAGTGTCTATTGGTATTGCTAAGTCTGCTCTACTTCTTTCCATATATTTGTCCCGTGTAACATACTTTAGATAATTGCCCAATTATAAATGTAGAAAACACAACTCTGTCCATACAAGCAAGTCCATTGTTTCTCAGCATCTCTTACTAAGCTCTATGTGAATTTTACTGATCCTCGTAACAACTCATGGAGCAGATTTACTATACCCATTTTATAGAAGAAACAGCTAAGACTTGGAAAAGCTATGTAATATGCCCACCCACAGGCACTGTAGGTTAGGGCCAGAGTCAGGATTGAACCCAGTTTTCCCAACTCCAGAGCCCACAAATCTTTCCATTACACTATGTTGCCCATCCCCAGGAAACCAGGAAGAAATGAAGATCAAGACAGAAATCACTCTGAAGAGTACACTAAAAACTAAAAGGGATATTTAAGGCACTAAACACACACCACATTTCTTAACCTATTCAAGTTATATGAAAATTATAAGCAACAAAGTAACAACTGTGTGTGTAAACCTTACAAAGCTGGGACCATGTGATTCAGTCTTGAGGCAGATCTCTGTGAAATAAAAAAATGTTTTGTTTTGTTTTGTTTCGTTTTGTTTTCCTGCTCAGGACCTGAGCTATCTTTAACAGCTTGGGAATTATGCACTATGGAATCCCAGTAGAAGGTAAAGCCTCCAGTGGTAAAGGTGGTTGATAAAGTTTTAGGATGGTACTGCTCGCAGTGCTACCAGTGACAGATGCCATGATGACAGTAGAAGCTGACATGTCTAGGGGCGCCTGGGGGTCTCAGGCGGCTGAGTGTCTGCTGGTTGAGCGTCTGCCTTCGGCTCAGGTCATGATCTCAGGGTCCTGGGATAGAGCCCAGATGGGCTCCCTGCTTGGCAAGGAGTCTGCTTCTCCCTCCTCTCCCCCTCCTCCTCCCCATGCATGCGCAAGCACGCGCTCTCTCAAAGAAATAAAAAAATAGGGGCGCCTGGGGGGCTCAGTTGGTTAAACGTCTGCCTTTGGCTGGGGTCATGATCCCAGAGTCCCGGGATGGAACCCCACATGGAGCCCCACATCGCATTGGGCTCCCTGCTCAGCGGAGAGCCTGCTTCTCCCTCTCCCTCTGCCCCTACCCCCTGCTCGTTCTCTCTCTTTCTCTCTCAAACGAATAAATAAAATCTTTAAATAAATTAAAAATAAAATCTTTAGAACCTGGCATGTCTAGTATATGGTGACAGAAGTAGCAGAGGAAGGTCTTCACCTTCCCAGTTTTATGACGTGATTTGAAGATTTGTTTCTAAGTACACGTGCCTCTGAGCCTCACTCTAAGCTTTCCTTTAGATAAAGTCCTTTTCTCCTTAAATCAAGTAGAGTAACTTTCTGTTGCATAGTTAAGTAGCCTGATTGACACAGACATTAGAACCAGCAGACACAAACTCTCAGGAAAACAGAAGGATGGGTTATCTAGTTTGAGTAAGACTGAGGGTTGAAAATCCAACTGGATTTAAAGGGTTCTCATGCAGGCAGCTTACAGCATAGAGTAGCAAGGTGGTTTAATTCAATTATCACTGTGCTCACCTAGAATGAAGTACCCATCGAAATCAATTTTGGGGCAACCAAGTAGCAGCTGAGGAACATAAGGACTGTGGGAGTAAGGCGATTGTATCTGTTGTTTTATGGAGTTGGACAGCTTAAAGAAAGAGAACAATGAGCTCTAACTCCTAATTTCTCAGTTCAAATTCCTAAATTCTCAGCTCAAAGGACATATATACCAGGGATTTTTCGGTGATTTTTAAGACAGTCAAACAAACAAAGAAAAAGCAACAATAACAACAAAATTTCTTTTTTCTAACAGCTAGAGATCAAGATAGGTGAAAACTAAAAATGAAATTTGATCTTGTGGGTCACTGAATTATAAAACCACTTAAATGCACAGCCTAAGCACTCTTATTTGAAAGCAAGGACATTGATTAGAACAGAGTAGGACCCGGAGGACTGGATGGAGAGACATGAGAAAATCCAGATGACTGAATGTACCCATGGCCCTCAAGCTCTGTGCTGGCTTCCCTTGCCAAATGGAGGCCATGATGAGGTTCCCAGCACATCTCAAGAGACCAACTGAAAAGATAAACCCCAAAAAAGACTGAACCATCACACAGAGTTTTGACATTTGGCTGTCTTGGAAAAGCAAAAATCTGAGGAATACATGTGGTGAGAGATTCTGAGAATTCTAGAGTAAAGAAAGAAGAACACAGCTTTGGATTGGGCTGAATCTACTGATATGGAAGCAGTTCTCAAAATTCCAGACTCTGTGTTCACATGAGCAGTTGGGGGTAGTATTAATCATCTGCTCGGCTGGTGCTAAAACCCAGACTCAGGGGGCCCAGCATAAATAATAATGCTAGCGGGCACTCATGTAGCTTTTACCAGGTGCCAAGCACTGTTGAAAATACTATCATATATCAAGTTATTTAATCCTAAGAATAAGCCTGAGATATGTATTGTCATCCCCACTTATAAAAGCAGAAACTGAGGCATTTGGAGGTTCAACAATTTCCCACATGCAGCTTCTAAGTAGTAAAGCTGAGATTCAAATCAGTTAGCCTGGTTCTAGGGTCTGGGCTTTTCAGATCTATGCCGAAGATCTTCTTACAAAGGGGAGATGCCAGAAATACCTTGATATTATGTAGAGAAAGCAATCCGAGAACTTAGGGAAATAATATAAAAGATTTATCAGGTGTGACCTACTTATCCATTCTAATACTAAGTTCTCCAGGACGGCCCAGAAGACACATACTTGCCTCGCACTAAGCAGTCCAGTGGTGAAGGGAATGCCAGTATTTTTGAAGAGCACTACTGTGGCTTTTCTCTGGAGGCCAGACCTCACAACACAGAGTTGTAGCCATCACTCAGTTCCCAAATCTGCTGACCACCAACCAGGAGCCCCTTGAATGAAAGAGAGACTGGACATTTGCTGCAAACCCCAATGGACAGTCATCCAAAAGCCATTCCCAGTCCCATTTTCTTTGCTACATACCACTTCAGAGTCTGGAAAGCCAGATTCTTGCATTTTCCAGTCTACAAGACTGGGTGTTGGGGCAACCAGTGACCCAGTTCTGGCCAATGAGATCTAAGGAAAAGTATGCTGAGGGATGCTGAAAAAGATGATTTGGTTCCTTTTAATAGAGATGTAAGAGGAAATAGGTTCTCACCTTGACCACCCTTGTACTTCTTGCCTTTGAATGAGGTCATGATGCCTGGAGCTGCAGCAGCCATCATTCAAACATAGGGTATAAAACTAAGTGTAAAAGCCACTCAGATGATCAGTACATAAAGATGAAAAGAGCCTGGGTCCTTGAAAGACCATGCCCACAACCATGTGCCTCCGGGCTTCTTGTTATATGAGGGAAACAAATCCCTACTTGTTAAGATATTATTGGTCCCCTTTTCTAACTCTTGCAAACTAACGTATTCCTCAATGATAAAGGAACCCTTCAGGAAGGGTCCAAAATAACATTACAGATATGTACTATGTATCTTCCTTCCAACACCCAGAAGAAATCCAAAAATTGCATATACTGGTATTCTGTCTTTCCTGAAAACTTTAAAAGGGATCCATTTATATCATTTACAGAAATGCATTAAGAAAAAAATTCCCTTTCTCATTCTATCTACTTTGATCACAGCATAGAGGGCTCCGGGGCATCTTGCTCCATAGGCCTCCAACTCTTTTTCTCTCTCTTTTCTTCTTGCTCCTTTCCCACTGCTTCTACCTTTATGACATAGACTTCCTGGCTTCTAACCAGCAACAGTGAAGAGGGAGGAGGGGGCACTTGTAACTGCAAAATTCCCTTCGGTGACTCCCAAATTTCCTACATGAATAATTTTTGTTCCCTCACATATCATTTTTTACTTTAACTTTTTAATTGTGTTTACAGTTGCTTCTACGTTTCTGTATTTCAGATTCCTATTACTCACTGACTTTTATTTTTAAAGTAAAGATGTCTTCTCTTGGAAGATGAGTTGGTTTCAATCTAAGGTCAAGCCTCATGTCAAATGTTCACAAAGTGCATATCTTTTTTTTTTTTTTTTAAAGATTTTATTTATTTGAGAGAGAGAATGAGAGAGAGACAGCATGAGAGGGAGGAGGGTCAGAGGGAGAAGCAGACTCCCCGCTGAGCAGGGAGCCCGATGCGGGACTCGATCCCGGGACTCCAGGATCATGACCTGAGCCGAAGGCAGTCGCTTAACCAACTGAGCCACCCAGGCGCCCCCAAAGTGCATATCTTAAAAATAATAGTATATATTTTAAAAATAATTCTAATGCTTAAGATGGCATTGTATGTAAAAGCAGAGAAGCTAGGATTATTCCTACATAAGATTGTATTAATGGTCCTGTATTGGTCCTATATATTGCAATTGCTGCTGTAACAAATTACCACAAACACAGTGGCTTAAAATAATATAAATGTATCATCTTACAGTTCAGAAGATCAGAAGTCCAAAATGAGTATTAAGAGGCTAAAATCAAGCTGTCAACAGAGTTGGTTCCTCCTGGATGGTCTGAGGGAGACTCTGTCCCTTGCTTCTTCTAGCTTCTAGAGGCTCTGGCAATCCTTGGACCCTCGTTGCATCACTCCAATCCTTGCTTCTCTTATCCTATCATCTCCTCCTGGCTTTGACCTTCTTGCTTCTTTCTTATAAGGACCCTTGTGATTATATTTAGAGCTCACCTAGAAAATACAGGATAATCTCTTCATCTAAAGATCCTAACAAAGATAGGTGCAAATTCCCTTTTGCCATATAGAGGGTCATCCACAGGTTCCAGAGATTAGGAGATGAACATCTTTGGAGGATCCTTATTCAGCTTACCATGGTCTACATTCTGGCCCCCAAAGATTCACATCCATCCCACATCAAAATACATTCACCCCATTCCAATGTCCCCCAAATTCTCAACCTATCACAGCATCAAAGTTCAAAAATCTCTCTGAATATTATCAGTTCAAAAGTCCCAAATCACTTCATCTAGATAAAGAATGAGTGAGGTTCTGGGTATGATCTATCCTGGGGCAAAATTCCTCTTCATCTATAGATCGGTGAAGCTAGCAAACGATTTATTAGCTCCCCCAAGTACAATGTAAGACAGGACCAGGACAACAGTTATAGACATTCCCATTCAAAATGGAATAAAATAAAGGGAAGGAAGAAGTCACCTCTGCCAAGCAACTTTGAAATTTGCCTGTGAAAACTATTTCAAGGTCTGTGATTAAACCTCTGTGGCTTTTGGCTCAAATTCCTGAGGCAAGAGTTTATCCTGAGTCATTCTTTCTTTTTCATGAAAAGTAGAACATGTTTTTACCACCAAGTAGTTTTATCTACCTGTTTCCTGTCTTTGGAATTTGGGGAGTCCAGAAGTCTCTTTTTACTTTGTGCCCCCTGTGTCCCTTTTGGTGCAAGGTGGCAACATTTCTCATATCACATCCTTAAGCGCCTTGTGGATCTCCCATGTATGTTACAGAGATTCCCTCCATCAGATAAAAGACTCCTCTATAGATTCTTCCTGCAGAGGCCCATGAGATGGCTGAGGAAATCCATGAGTCACATGCTTAATCTCTCAAAGAACCCCCTGTGTTACAGAATACCGTGACATTTTATTTCTTTCCAGGCACTAGCAAAAGATTGTCCAGACACACACTCAGCTTCTTCTTCAGGCTTTCTTTCCTTATAGTAAAATCTCCTAATTTTGGTTTTTTATACATTCTGGATAGGTTGAGAATTTCCAGAATCATTAATTCCTGGTTCCATTTGCTTAACATTTATTTTCTCAATGTATCTCTTTTTTCTTGTATTTTACTACAAATAGTAAGATTCAGCCAGATTGCATCTTCAACACTTTACTTAGAAATCTCCTTGTTAAATATCCAAGTTCATCACTAACAAATTCTGTCCACATAAATATAGGACACAATTTAGCTAACCTTTCTGCCACTACATGACAAGAATCCCTTTTCTGCCTGTTTCCCATAACATATTCCTCATTTCTCCCCTGAGCTCTCACTATCAGAGTCTTTAACATCCATATTTCTAACAGTCTGTTCAAGGGTTTTTCAAAGTTTCAAACTTCAAATCATGCTTCCAATTCCAAAGCCACATCCACATTTTTAGGTATTTGTTACAGCAGCGCCTAACATTCAGATACCAAAATCCCTACTGGTTTTCACTTGCCACTATAAAAAAATTATCACAAACTTAGTGGCTTAAAATAACATAAATTTATTCTCTTACAGTTTGGAGGTCAGAAGCCTAAAATCAAGGTGTTAGCAGGGCAGCATTCCTTCTGGAGGCTTTGGAGGACATTCTGTTTCCTTGCCTTTTCCAGCTTCTAGAGGCTGTCCCCAGTCCTTGACTCATGGCCCCGTATCACATCAACCTTTCTCCTTCTGCTTCCCATATCCTTCTTCTCATTCTAATCTTCTGCCTTTCTCTTAGAAGGGCCCATTGGTTACATTGGACCTACCCAAAAATCCAAGATCATCTCTCCGTCTTAAAACCCTTACTTTAATCACATCCGAAAAGTCCCTTTTGCCATATGAGGTAATATTCGAAGGTTCCAGAGATTAGGATGTGATGTCTTTGGCATGTATTATTCAGCTTACCCCTGGTCCTAATTCTTCACCTCTCCTTGGAACCATGCCCCTGGCATGTCATTTTGTAGCACATTCTCTTTGCGGGTGGAGTGTCCTCCTCACCCTTGAACTCTGGCCTTTGCCCTGTGACTTGATTTGGCTAATAGACAAGAGGCAAAAGTGATGCCTTCAAAGGGTTTCAAAATTCCTCCTGTCTTTTGAGCCATTGCCATGAGAAGAAGTGTTTCTATCAGTCTGGCCCAGCGATCCCACAAGATGGATGAGGGACATGTGGAGAAAAGCTGCCCCCACCAAACCTAGCTTAGAGTGGAGCCCCTGGCTGCTCCACAAATAAAAGAGTGAGCCCAGGTAAGAGCAGATAATCTCCACTGCTAACCCTCAGATGTGAGAAATGAATGCTTATTCTTGAATGCCATGGAGTTTTAGGGTGGTTTATTAGGCAGCAATATAAATCTTTTATTTGCACAATAATTTTAAGGCGTAAGGAAAAACTACCAATGGCCACAATTGTTCAGAATACCTAGAGTCATGTGAATTTTAACACACACATACACACTCTTCATTTTATAGTGTATCAAACTTATTTTTTTAGGGCTTTGTTAAAACTGCTTCCAAAGAAAATGTCTGGGCTGGAGCAAAGTGAGACCAGAGAAAAAATTGGAGAAGTCAATGATCATCTTTCTTGGAACCTCCTCAACAAAAGCTTAAATAGTGAGGGAGCCCTTCAGCCTTCCCAAAAAAAAAAGGCTTCCGAAGACCAGAAAATTCTGTAAAGAACACCTTCAGGTATTGCACATGATGCTTTTCTTTGTTTTACAAATTTTGCAAATTCGAAAGGTTTTCTCAAAGTGTTTTCTGCAGCACTAGTTCCACTGTCCCCGTTGACGTTGTTGCTGTTGTAGGGTGGCAGCTGTGTGCCGACAGCTGATTGTGTGCGTCTCTTCTCAACTCTGTGTTGGGCGGCTCGGTGACATCAGGTTGATAGCTAGTAATGAGCCATGGGGGGAGTTTTTGTATCACGGAAATCTAGCTTCAGTTATGGATGTGTGCACTGGGTCGTAATAGAAAGTGCATTTCTTACACTGGGTCATGGTCAAACGCTGTGAAACCCTGGCTCTCAGAGTGATTGAGTAAACTTCAAGTCCCTGCAGGACTAACAATTGATTTGTGTAAAACATTTCTGCCCCTGGAAGCAAGGCTTGACACGGCAGTAAAGCAAATGGTGATGCTACCCAAATTAATTTGGAAATGGGCATTTTTCTATGGACATTTCTGCTGTGGGCGTTCAGTTTCTGTGTTTCTCTTTGTCCTCCATGCAGCTGCAGGAGCTGGGGGGCAGGGTGTGTGTGTGTGTGTCTATTTCACCCTAATGTTTCTGGCTACCAGTTGCAATTTCTGTCAGTAATGGGGAAAGAATGGAATGGGTATTTTGCTTGCATGACTTCAAAAGATAGTGGTGATCCCTGCTGACCTTCTCTCTGTCCAGGCTCCATGCCGCAGGAGTGCCATTCTGGAGTGAAATGGGGGACAGAACTGGCTTTGAACCATGCTAGAGGCCCTTGTCTGCAGCCAGCAGGCACTTGCACAACAATCTGAGAAAACTTATGCTCCGGAATAATTCACCAGCTCCACTGGGGCTGGCAACTAGAAGCAAATCAAGTTGGCATCGCTAATGAAGTTTGGAACAATCTCTGTCAGACAAGAATCTTAAAATCTCCTTTTGTGGGTCCATCCTTACGAGAAGGCTGAGAGGCTGCTTTCCTTTGGATTTCCGCATTTTGATGAAACCCACGACATATTTTGATAAACATACTGAACGTCTTGCTTTTGCTTTATGACTTTCTGTGCATACCAAACCTCAGACATATTTAGGCCCTGGGTGCCTCTTCCTGCCCATTTCAGTTGAATTCCCCACTTTCACTGTAGCAGAAGTTTAAACAGGGGCACTGGGTAGATACTGATGGAAAGGGAACCTTCCTGGAGCCATACAGTGCAAACCCTTAGTCAAGCTTTGTTTCACAAAAAAAAGTGGCATTGGCAGGACTTAACCCACACCCCACCTCCAAAACTTCACCATTGGATCTGATCAATTGACTCCAGTCACTGTTGCCTAAAAAGTTATGCAGATGCGGTATCAAGTGGAGCCCTTAGCCACCCCTATAACCTTAAATCCAACCGGACTGGGGCCAATGAGCCCCTGCTAGGGGGTAGCTGCCGCGTAGGGACAGTGCTCCAGAGAGCAACACTTAGCCAAGAAAAGTAGAAAAGAGTGACAACAGCAATCAAAGTTCTAGTAGTCGGCATCGCTAATTCCACATTGCAGACATGATTCCGGGTGCTTTATTTGTATCAAATCACAAAATTCCTTGGAAGCAGATGCTATGAGTATCATTTTACAGTGGAAGAAAACTGAGGTTAAGTAAGTCGCTCAAGATCACAGAGGCAGTAAGAGGCAAAATCTGGATCCAAACCCGGGAGTTTGGCCCCAAGGCTCAGGCTCTCGGCCAGACAGCATCTCACCCCTAATTCTGTAGCCTAGGTTCTCCCAAAGGGCCCTCCTCACCCTGTCCTTGGCTGTCTCTCCAGCCTCACCTTTCCCACCTCTCAGGGCCCTGAAGCTGCAACAGTGTTTGTGGAAGCTTCTGCACAGAGGGCCTGTCACGTGAGCAGGGATGCCACAGACTCAGTCTGAAGTTCTGTTTCAAAAGATAAATCATCTTTAAACATTTAAAAAAAAAAAAATCTGATGATGCATCTTACAATGGATTACAGTGATAATGACCACTGTGGTGTCATGCCAAAGTCAAAGCCCCTAAAGTAACAATCATAGTCATAGCTTACACGCATTTGCTTGATAAGCCCTCACAACGTTAAACTTTACCTGAGCCCTAGGGGCGCCTGGGTGGCTCAGTCAGTTAAGTGTCTGCCTTCAGCTCAGGTCATGATCCCAGGGTCCTGGGATGGAGCCCCACATTGGGCTCCCCGCTAAGCAGGGAGTCTGCTTCTCCCTCTGCCCCTCCCCCTGCTCATGCTCACTTTCTCTCTCTCTCAAATAAATAAAATCTTAAAAACAAAACAAACCTTACCTGAGCCCTGTTTGCCAGGAAAACAGCAAGGGTTAAGAAATCCTCCTATCGTTTTGTTTTCTGAAATGCCCCACCCTTTTGTGTTTCAGAAAACAGCTAAAGGCAGAGAAGCCCTCCCCTCCCAATATGACTTAGATCATCACACCCACCTCCACTACCCCTCACAATTCCTTTATTTACCTGGTTCTATAAAACCCCAGATCCTCTTCCTTTTCTTTGGGATTCCTCATTAATAGATTTTCTCCTTATTGCAACAGCCTGAAGAAACTCACCTCCTCCATTGTCCTGACAGTTTGGTGCCTTGACTCCTAGGACTGGTCTTCTCCTTCAGATGCTCGTTTACTCCACTCAAGTAACCAGACCCCTCTGTTACCACCCTGTGCTCCATTCCTGACTGGTGACTGGGGGACCCACTGTTCCGCCTGACTCCTGGTCCTGTGTTCCAGACTCTTGTCCGCTCAGAGTACCCTAAGAAGTTGATTTTGATTCTTTTTGAGTACAGGTTTCCCCCGCCATTTGAAAGCAGAGTGTTCCTATAAAAAGTTTTGTAAGCAGAAATGGCATAAAACAAAGAACAGGGCCACTTCCCAAAAGTTTGAGTTATGTCACTTTGCTTTTATGAAAGACTTAGCATTAGTGCCTGTTTTGACTAACGGGAAGAAATCTGAAGAGGATTTTCACTTTTGTGGAAAAAGCTGGTACTGTACTAACGCAGGTCTTTCGTAAAAGTGATGTGGTGTAACATCAACTTTCAGGAAGTGGGGGGTACCTGTACTTGGTGATTTCTAACTCCAGCTTCTCACGGTTTTATGATCTGACCATTTGTGATTTCTGCAAATGGATTGATGGTTTATAGGGATCCTGTCTCTGATGGGTGAGAGACGACAGATCATCCATCTTGTTACTCTTTTCTGTTTGTCAATTTGTCTGTTTTTAGCTCAGATCAATTAAGAATGCATAACCAATGAAAAGAGAACAGCTCTTTGATGTGAAGCAGTGGGTTTTGTAATTCTTTGTTTATGTGAAATTTTAAAATTGGATCTATAAACTGTCTATCTGTATCCATATGTATATGTATCTGCGATTTTATAATATATTCCTATATTCAGATGGTATTACCAAATTAGATTATAAAATCCCTTAAAAAGAGCTCTATTCTGATTTGCTTAGAGATAGATAACACTTACATGAATTGAATATTCCTAAGGTTCCCATAGGATGCAGAGAGGCTGTATCTTGGGGTCTGTTAATAAATTTGTTTATTTTTGTGTCACTTTGAGAAATTGTACTAAAGGAGATGTGTTTTTGTTAAAGAGAGAGAGAGAAAGAGAGAAGAAAGACTGCAGTTTTCTCCTAAAATAAAGTAACTGGCTCTTCAAGAATGAGAAATAAGAAAGTTTGGAACAAACCTGAATGGGTATAAAAGTTATAGCGAGTTTGCAGAAAGGCAATTTTAGTTGCCATGATCAAAGCTGGTTAAGGTTTATGATTGATCTACAAGATTTTTTAAAAAAAAGCTTTAGCATCGGGGCACCTGGGTGGCTCAGTTGGTTAAGCATCTGCCTGCTCCTGCTCTCTCTTCCACTGTCTCTCTCTCAAGTAAATCTAAAAATCTATAAACAATCTAAAAATCTATAAAAAATCTATATAGATGGATAGATAGATTTTATATATATGTATATAAGCTTTATATATATATATATATATATATATATAAGCTTCAGCATCAATTGTACTGATGAAAACTAGAATTCATTTTTTTTTCTCAATTAAGATGATAAAAGTTTCTGAGATTATTGGTCTGCTCCTGATAAGAGTTTGCAAAAGTTTACTCATACCTTTTGTGTCATCTGTCCAGATAACAAGAACTCTGTGTATTATAAGAATAATTTCCAGTGCTTTATGTTGACTTTGTCATGTCTGTAATTATTTAAGAGAACAAAGCCTTTCACTTTTGAAAGGGCTAAGTTAAGGTTCTTTATCATCATGGTATCTCCTATGTTTACTTTTTGATTCTATTACTGTCATTTTGATTACATTGGTAGCTACGTATTATTCTCAGTAACCCAGGATCCTATCTTAACCAGTGTTCAAATTCTCCCGATAATTTTTGGTATTTTGCCTTTCCTAAGTTGAATCCTAAAAGGTCTCTTTTACTCTTAAGTCCATCTTTAAGATTTCCCAGAGGGTCCCCCCAAAATCACAAGGGACTTGTGCTTTTCCCTCATAAAAAAGAGAGGTGCTGGGAATAATTAGGTTTATTTGATACATTACCATTGATGAGTTGCATGGAAAACTTTGTCAAATCAGAAAAGATACCTAACCTTCCCTAGGTTAAATCCACATGGGTAAAATGTTACTAATATAAATATTTAGAAATGATATGCTGTATGGGAAGCTCCTAGAGAATTGTCAGCGCTCTCCCTGTCCATGATATGCTTCTATTACTGAAAGTCCATGTGCTACTTTGTATAAGAGTAGACAAAAACAGTGTAATGTCACTAGTCATAATTTATTTTTTAAATGTTAATTTGGTAACAACTTTACTTCTTTAATTTGATCTAGCATCCAGGCCAGTGGTTTTCAAGTGAGGATTCACATTCCTGACCTATGGAGTTTTCTTGATATACAGAGACTTAGGACCCACTTCAGACTTAACTGAAGTATCTTGATACTTGATACTATCAATATATTCCTGGTATTTTCTAATTATGTGCTTAATACCCATTGTATATTATGTCTCAGGATTATTTTGTGTTTTATCTGAAGATATTTTTCTCTGTAAAGATTATGTTCACCCATTTTTAAAAGTTAGATGCAGTATCTACTGTTCTTTGAAAATAGGACTAATTATTATGTTTATAGATACTTTATCTAAAACTTGTCTTGGATTGACTTTGTTTTGCACACCACAGGAACATCCCCCAATTTGCTTTTTAGCTACATTATTCTTGTAATTAACTTTCATCAGATCTTTCACTTTTGAATGGTGTTTTTAAGTAAGCTCTATGCCCAACGTGGGGCTCAAACTCAGGACCCTGAGATCAAGAGTCACATGCTCTTCCAACTGAGCCAGTGACATGCCCCCAGATCTTTCACTTTTGAACATGATCAGTAATAAAGTAACTACAATCATTTTGAGTGTAAGTCTTGCTTTACTCTGATCCTTCCATGAGTGGTCTCACCTGTAGCACTCAGCTATATGCCCGAGTGCTTTTCTTCAACAGGAGACTGTCTCAGAGCCCTGTGGAAAGGGACTTTGCCAGGTACTTTTTTGGCACAGGCTTCTGAAAGCCTCACTTAAACAAGGTAGAGATAAATGGACGGAGTCAGAATTTCCAGGACATTTGTCAAAAAGCAGATGGGTTCATGAAATTGCTAATCCGAGCTGCAGTGGAAAAAGAACTAATTACATAGGACTGAATGATGAAGGATGAATGTGGCTTGTGTTAGGAATATTATTCATATTTTAATATCCTATTTTCTGGATATAAAGAACCCCCTGTCTCGGGCGCCTGGGTGGCTCAGTTGGTTAAGCGACTGCCTTCGGCTCAGGTCATGATCCTGGAATCCCGGGATCGAGTCCCACATCGGGCTCCCTGCTCGGCAGGGAGTCTGCTTCTCCCTCTGACCCTCTCATGCTCTATCTCATTCTCTGTCTCAAATAAATAAATAAAATCTTTAAAAAAAAAAAAAAAAGAACCCCCTGTCTTTTCTCTTAAGCTGACTATAACTCATAACAATTTAATAGATTATGCTTTTATGAACAGAAATAACATGTTTATCTTTTTCTGACCCCTCCAGAATTCGGGAACTATTAAATGCCTGACCTCTCCAGAATTCGGGAACTATTAAATGTTCTCTTTTCATGGCAACGTACTGATTTGAATAGGTTCAATAATTATCAGTCTTCCATGTTAGCAAGACAATTGGAAACATTAGTTATGCAACCATGGCCTTACTTGGAATGACATATTTGAAACTGATGCTCATTTAATCAGATATGACCAAGCACTTTTAAGAAACAAAGGTTGACTTTATGCAGCCAATGTTTATAAAGCCTCCTTGGAAAAACTGTCCTTGTATCTGCCTTACACTAGAGTTTCTAGTGTGACAGGTGAGTAAGAAAAGTCACATATATGGGAGGCTCAGGAAAATTAGGATTTTTTTTTTTTTTGAACTCTAAGAAGAGTGGATTTCACTGAAATCTATAGGTACTGCAGGTGAGATCTGTGGTAAGTTCTTGGCTTGATTTCCTAGCTTCCAAGGATTTTAAAAGTCCAATCTGAGATTCTTTTTAAAAGCTTCCCGAAAAGCAAACTTAAGAAGACCTACATAATGGTAAATTACCATTCTTGCTACATCTATGTAAATCAGCTGGCCAAATCTGATGAGATTGTCCTTATTTGGGGATCAAGAATAATTTTTCTTGGAGATTATTTTTGATCAAGAGGAGGGTGACTGTAAAGAAAGATTTTGTGTCAGTGGAAAACCATGCATTGCTCAGAGCACTTTTTTCCCAGTTATTAGATTCTGGCCCTGTTGTTCATTGCCGTTGAGCTATTTTGTGCTTCTCTGTTGAGTGTAGAAAACTGATACACAAACTCTGTCATATGTGGTAGAAATTTAGTTGATTTTCTTCTTTCCCCAACCCTTGCAAAAACCACTTGTGGTATCTACCTGCAAATTGGACTGGATCCTGTTGCTCTGCCCACATTGCCAATAATACCAAATTTTCAATTCTTTGAGTTTCCTTCGGTATCTAGCACAACAATCCACACTAAGTTTTCCAGTTTTTCTCCCTCCCCCGCTGGGCTGGTGTCATGGAGAACTAAAACCTGATCACCCAGATTCCTGTCTATTGAAACTCTAAGTTGCCTTGTTCTCACCCTTGGAAGAAGCCCTGAGAGTCAAAGTCCAATGACTTGACACAAACCTTCAAGGATTCATTGCTGCAGCAGACCATGCATAGGCCAGATTTTTTCCTGGACAAGCTGCTCTTGGGGCTCCTAAGGAAGCAAGTCCAGTGATGCTTAGGTCATGCATGTCCTTATATGAGAGGTAACCAACACCGTGCACATCACCAGAGCATTGACATTCTAGCTTTAAGAAACCCAATGAGTGGTGTTGCATAACTGAAAGATTTTCCTCCACTGACCTGGATTCCACCAGACTGGTAACCTTCAAGGTTCAACTCCTGACTATTTAACACAACCTTCTATAGTAATATTTTTCTTTTTCATGTAAGTTGCCTGATATCCAGGACTTCAAAAAACCTGATTTTTGCCACCACCCCTCAACAACAGATGGTTCAACTGATTTTATGGGAACAATGCCAAGACAGTCCTTGAGAGACTATTTCTTAGATTTTGCTTCGCCCCCACTCGAGGTTTATGAATGTTTCTGAGATGTTCGGGGATGAATAATACTCATTCATCCTGAATGACAGGGGAACTGACAGTGTTGAACTTCATCTGAGCCCTACGCTCCCCAAAAACAGTGACCATTAGGAAATTCTCCCACACTTTTGTGTTTAGGGAAGTAGACTGACCACAAAGAATCACTCTTTCCCATTTGATATAGGTAAGACCCACCTCCACTCCACTCTTCTTCACAATTCCTTTACTTACTTGCCTCTACAAAACCCAGACCCCATTCCTATTATTTGAGTCATTGCTCTTTAATGAATGTTTTCTCTATTGCAATAGCCGGGATAATATTATCCCTTTAATTGTCTGGTGTATTTAGTCTTCCACACCCTGTAAAATAGATTCTGGCTATGTCAATAGGCTCTGGCTTCTGGTTCAGTTAGGGCCTATAAGGAAGACTTGGCGGAATACTGGAGGGAGAAGGGAGATGGTAGTTGGGGAATTTATTCTCCTGGTTGTGCCTTATACATCTTTCTTCTATACAACTCTCCCCTTCTGAGTTCCAAGACCTACACCTTCCCCTCATCCCTTCAGCCTGAAGGTAATGACAGCTCTTTTGCCACTGGACCCCTGGACACTGCGTTTCTCCTGTGGCTGTTCTATACCCTTGTCTCTCTCAATGGTCTCTTTGTAAATAAACACATAACATGAGAGTGCTGTTTTTTGTTGGGACTCCGCTTGACATCATTTATTTTAGGACCTCAGGAGACATTTTGGTCTTTGGGAACCCATTCTCCAAACACTCTTGGGAAGGACAATGGCTTCCCATTTTTTCCCAAATTACTTTCAAAGAACAAGGTCCACCATGATCTGTCCCCTTTCTCACCTCTGCACTTCTTCTCACTCATGCTTGAGTGAATTCATGCTTGAGCCTCTTGAAATTATTTGAAATTCCTCAAACGTGGAATGTTATTTTACCCCATCATACTTTGTCCCAGCCTGGGACATACACTCATCCACATCTGGTAAACTCTTACGTATCTTTCAGGATCCAAGTCCAGTACCCTTCTCTAGAAATATGCCGCACCTGTGCCTCTTGGGCAGGGCTGCCCACTCCCTCCTCCACATCCCTCCTCTTTTACTGACCTCTAGGTTCTGCACCTTCAACACTCTCCTGCCATGTATGGTTCCCTGCTACAACTCTTCCTTGATTTATGATGGGGTTATGCCCTGATAAACCCACTCTAAATTGAAAATGTCATAAGTTGAAATGCATTTAATACACCTCATCTACCAAACATCATAGTTTAGCCTACCTTAAATGTGCTCTGAACACTTATATAAGCCTACAGTTGGGCAAAATCATCTAACACAAAGCTATTTTATAATGAATTGTTGTCTATCTTATGTAATTGATTGAATACTCTATTGAAAGTGAAAAACAGAATGGCTGTGTGGTACAGGATGGTTTTAAGTGTATTGGTTGTTTGCCTTCCCGATTACATGGCTGACTGGGAGCTGTGGTATCACAAGAGAGTATCATACCATATACCGCTAGCCAGGATAAGATAAGAATTCAAAATTCAAAGCCCAGTTTTTGCTGAATTCTTTTCACTTTCACACCATCTGAAAGTAAAAAAATCATAAGTTGAACTACTATAGGGACTGTCTATCTATTCCTAGGCCCTTGAAGGCAGGGACTGGGTCTTATTTAATTCATGCTAATGTATGACTTCAATATATTTAGCACTCGAGAAATATCAGGTTTGTTAACTTACAACTGACTGAATTAAACTGAGAGTCCAATTCCCACTTGCAAGGGGAGGGGTGAGGTGTTGGATCTTGACTTCTGCCTAGAGTGGGCCCCACATTCCTTTTATAGACCTAATAAGAAAGGAGAGGAAAGAAAAAGCTTCATGGGTATTATCTCAGCAACGAACTGGGTCATAATGAAGCTGAGGGTATTCAAATTGGTCTTCTCTCTTGGGAGGCAAACTACATAAATTAATACACTGAACCATGGCCTGAAGAGACCAGAGGCTTTAATAAATAAAGAGCTGCACTGGGTCAAACAAGAATATAACACTGCCAAATGTCCTGGCGTCTCAGTTACAATAACAATGTTTCCTGGACCAGGGCGAGAGAGCAGCTCAGAGAACATTAAAGAATTTTTGTTCTCCTCTTAAAATCCTCTTTGATTGAAGAGACAGCTTTGGCATCTCCCCAAAGCAAAGTGGACGTCTCCAGTCTGCTCAAGGCTCCTGCTTGATTCTGGCTTGAAAGGAAGGCTATTTCTGGAGCCTTTTTCTCTGTACTGTTCTCTCCTTGGTGGCTTCTCCATTTATTTAGGACAAAAAACCAACTGGTGTTAAGGGATAATTCTGCCGAGTATGGCTGGGCCTTTGTTAACAAGATCTCTTTCATAGGGAAAAAGAGGGTAATTCTGGAGATGAATGGCCCTTACTACATCATAGAATATTAGAATATTTGAGCAAAAGGGACCTTAGAAGTAATGTCATTCAATCACTTACTTTACAGATAAAAAATCTAAGGTCCAGAGTGGTGACCAAACTCGCTCAAGGTCAGAGAGTAGGGACAAAATTGGTTTGGGATTCCAATCTAGAATCTAGGATTTCAAGCAATACTCTCTGTTCTTTGAAATATTTCTAACTTTCAATCCATTCATCAGTCAAAAGTTACCTTAAGCATTTATTAAGAGTAAAATGCCCTCCATTCTACTATTAGGAATAAAGCTTAATTTTTACAAACTCACAGTGTGGTAGAGATTTCTAGGGTTTACCCATATCTGGTTTTCCTTTTCTTTTGGTCACATGAAATGACTAGACTTCTCTGCCCCCCACAGTTGGGAAAGACCATATAACTAGTTCTAACCAATGGGCTTTGAGCAGAAAGAAGTAGCTTGTGTCAATTCTGGGCTGAGACAGGAGATGCCTGGTGTGAGACCTCCAGCACTCTTCCTAGCTGTAATGACTAAGGAGGCTGCTGGTCAAGTCTTGCATGAGCCTGGATCTTGAATGATTATATGGAGCAGAGTTCTCTGCTGACCCATGTAAGATCTGTAACATGTGTAAGGAACCTTTATTGGGTTAAATCACTGAGATTTGGGGGCTGTTTGTTATTGCAACATAAACTTAATCCATCTGGCTTAATATGGGATGAGAAATGATGAATGTTAATTTATAATAACATGTAAATGATTATAGGAGCTCTTTCCCTGGGATCAAGTTTTGATATCAATTTATAGGGAGGATGAGACAAAGACCTTTTCTTTTAGAATTTTATAATCTAGTGTTGGAAAGAGAATGTGTATAGTTACATGGGATGTTATGAAAACTGCCATTAGAGTGCAGAAAATGTGTTTTGGGGGAGGGAGATGATCCTCCACGGATAGGAGAAATTATGGAAGACTCAATGTTCAATGAACATTAATTGAGCTCCTCTTACATGCAGGCATTGAAAGAAGAGGTCTTGAGAGAGACTGGATTTAGAACTTCAGAGAAGTTAGGATCATTCAAAATCTTATAGGAAAGGAGATGAAATCCACTTCATTTATGTTCTTCATAAACTTTGCATTGAAATTTCTTGAGATTCTGGAATTTGATGTTGAATTTCACTTTGGAACTAAACCAGAAGCCTCAGGCCTCTATTTTCTGAGAGTTTAGAAAGAATGGCATTAGTATGGTTGTTTGAAAAAACCCTGGTCCAGGCCGAACTCAGACTCTTCCACTGACTGTGTCAATTTGGGCAAGTTATTTAATATCTCTGTACCTTAACTTCCAGGTCTGTAAACAAGAGAGATGGCCCGAATCAATGTTTTCGGTTGTGTGTTTTGAAAGTGCGTACAGTGAAACACTTGTTTCCCAGGATACTTGATGGAAAAGGGTTCTGAAGTTGGATAACTTTGGGAAATTCTGTCCGCTCAATGGATTTGAGATCCCCTCCTGGAGATTCCCAGAGGTACCCATTAGCTTAGGAAAGTCTCTAAAAAGTCCTCCCACAAAGAAACTTATTTTAATTTACTTAATTTAGTATTTCTCAAATTTATTTGATTATAGATCCACTTTCCCACCCCAAACCAAAAAGCAAAAAACATTTGTTAGTATCACCTGGAACAATTACTGTTTGACATGCTCCTTGGAAAATGCTGATCACTGACCAGCATGATTTTGTAACATGAAGATGTTCCCTTTGTTTTCTAGCTTCTCACAGCCTCAGCAAACTATTTTTCATTTAACATCTTCTTCAACTTTTCTGTGAAGGGCAGTAAGTAAGTCATCATAGATCAGGCTAGTGCCCTTTATTCCAGATTCATTAAAAAAAAAAAAAGGTGGGTTAGAAAAATAAATCTTTTACATTTGATGATTGTTCTATACTTTTCACAAATTCATTATTCCCTGCTGGCTTTACATTATGGTGACAGAGGAAAGTGAGAGACACTATTATCCTTGTTTGAGGCATAAAGCCTCAAATCATTTTGCTATCCTCACAGAGTTTATCATCCAGTGAGGTAAAGAGACAAGTAAATAATAATAATAATGGCTATCGCTACAAAACCGCTTATTAATTGCTAAGCCCTGTTCTAAGTTCCTCATGTGTACAGGCAAACCTCTGAGGTATAGTGGGTTCAGTTCTAGAACACTACAATAAAGTGAATATTGCAGTAAAATGAGTCAAATGAATTTTTTTGTTTCCCAGTACATATAAAAGCTATGTGTACACTATACTGTAATCTATTAAGTGTGCAATAGTATGATCTCCAAGAAAACAATGTATATACCTTAATTTAAAAAAACTCTTTATTGCTAAAAAAAAAAAAAAAAAAGATGCAAACCAACATCCAAACTTTCAGTGAGTTGTAACCTTTCTGCTGGTGGAGGGTCCTTGCCTGGATCTTGATGGCTGCTGCCTGATGAGGGTGGTGGTGGATGCTGAAGGTTGGGGTGGCTGTGCCCATCTTTTAAAATAAGGCAACAATGAAGTTTGCTGCATGGATTAACTCCTGCTTTTGTGAACGATTTCTCTGTAGTATGCAATGCTGTTCAACATCATTTTACACACAGTAGAACTTCTTTCAAAATTGAAGTCAATTTTCTCAAACCCTGCTGATGCTTTATCAACTAAGTTTACGTAATATTCTAAATCTTTTGTTGTCATTTCAACAACCTTCACAGCATCTTTGCCAGGAATAGTTTCCATCTCAAGAAACCACTTTCTTTGCTCATCCATAAGAACTCTGCATCCATTCAAGCTTTATCATGAGATTGCAGCAATTCATCACATCTTCAGGCTTCACTTCTAATTCTAGTTCTCTTGCTATTTCTACCACACGACAGTTACTTCTTCCACTGAAGTTGGAAACCCCCAAAGTCATCCAGGAGGGTTGGAGTCAACTTCAGAACTCCTATGAATGCTGATAAATTAACTTCCTCCCATGAATCACAAATGTTCTTAATGGTATCTGGAATGGTGAATCCTCTCCACAGGTTTTCAATTTACTTTGCCCAGATCCATCAGAGGAATTGCTATCTATGGTAGTTATAGCCTTATGAAATGCATTTCTTAAATAGTAAGACTTGAAAGTTGAAATGACTCTTTGATCCTTGGGCTCCAAAATGGATATTGCGTTAGTAGGCATGAAAACAACATTCATCTCATTGTTCATCTCCATCAGAGCTCTTGGGTGACCAGGTGCATTGTCAATGACCAGTAATATTTTGAAAGGAATCTTTTTTTCTCTGAGTAGTAGTTATCAACAGTGGGCTTAAAATATTCAGTAAACCATGTAACAAACAGATGTGCTGTTATCCAGGCTTTGTTTTTCCATTTATAGAACACAGGCAGAGTAGATTTAGCATAGTTCTTAAGCACCCTAGGATTTTCAGAATGGTAAATAAGCATTGGCTTCAACTTAAAGTCACCAGTCATATTAACCCCTAACAAGGGAGTCAGCCTGTCCTTTGAAGCGAGGCATTGACTTTTCCTCTCTAGCTATGAGGTCCTAGATGGCATCTTCTTCCAATAGAAGGCTGTTGCATCTACACTGAAAATCTGTTGTTTAGTGTAGTCAACTTTATTAATTAGCTCAGCTAGGTATTCTGGAGAACTTGTAGCTTCTACATCAGTGCTTCCTGCTTCACTTTGCACTTTATGTTATGGAGATGATTTCTTTCCTTAAACCTCATGAGTCAACCTCTGCTAGTTTCCAATTCTCACCTGTCTCAGAATTCACAGAATTGAAGAGAGTTAGGGCCTTTCTCTGGCTCAGGCTTTGGCTTAAGGAAATGTTGAGGCTGGTTTGCTCTTCTATCCAAACCAATAAAACTTTCTCCTTATCAGCAATAAGGCTGTTTTGCTTTCTTATCATTCAGGTGTTCACTGGAGTAGCACCTTTAATTTCCTTCAAGAATTTTTCCTTGGCATTCACAACTTGGCCAACTGTTTGACACAAGAGGCCTCACTTCTGGCCTATCTCAGCTTTTGACATGACTTCCTCACTAAGCTTAATCATTTCTAGCTTTTGATTTAAAATGAGAGACATGTGACTCTTCCTTTCAACTTGAACACTTAGAGACCATTACAGGGTAATGAATCGGCCTAATTTCAATATTGTTGTGTTTCAGGGAATAGAGAGGCCTAATGAGAGGGAGATAGATGGGGGAACAGCTGGTTCATGGAGTAGTCAGAACACACACAACATTTATCATCGAGTTTGCCGTCTTATATGGGTGAGGTTCACAGCATCCCAAAACAATTACAATAGTAACATCAAAGATCACGGATCACATATCATCATAACAAATGTAATAATAATGAAAATGTTTGAAAGATTGTGAAAATTAACAAAATGTGACACAGAGACGTGAACTGAACAAAATACTGTTGGAAAAATGGTACCAATGGACTTGCTTGACACAGGGTTGCTGCAAACCTCCAATTTATAATATCTGTGAAGCACAATAAAGTGAATTGCAATAAAATGAAGGATGCCTATATATTAACTCATTTGATACTCAACACCTGAGAGGTAGGTACCGTATCAACCCAATTTCTACAGACAAAAAAAAAAAAAAAAGAAAGAAACACAGTTAAAAAGACTAATATTCAAGGTAACACAGCCAGTAAGCCTCAGAACTAGGATTCAAATCATGGCAATTCGGCTCAAAGTCATAGTGTTGAATACTGTCCTATCCTACCCTTTCTGTATGATAAGTATTGGGATAGAAGAGCACAGATAAAACACCTACCTCAGCCAGTGAATAGGGTCAGAAAAAGTTCCTTGAAGAGGTGGCACTTGAGTTAAGTCTTAAAAGTTGGAAAATAATTAGCCAAGCAGAGACTGCAAAAGAGTCTTTCTAGATAGAAGGAACAGAATACATGCCTGGAGATGAGGCAGCAGGTGGCACCTTTGGGCAATTGTATTTAGCTTTGCAGGGCAGACGCATGGTGTGTGGGGAAGGGGCAGTAGGGCAGAGGAGACTGGTGAGACTGGCAGGAGTCAGCATGTTCCAAGGTTCTATCATCTTCTCATAGAGGCACTGATGAAGAAGGAAGGCATTGACAGCTCTTAACTAGGAATGCCACATCCTCAGAGTTCATGTCAATTTGGGAGGGATGACCTTATTGTCAAAAAATCCATTTAAGAAGCTACTGCAGTAAGTAATCCATATGGGAGGTGATTAAGTCTGAAATAAGCGATAGTGGCACACAAAAGTAGAGACAGATAAGACATATATAGGAAGTGGAACCAAAGGGCTATAGGGTAAGCTGGGTAAGCAGAGAGGGGATGATCAGACACGAGCCAACCTAGGACAGAGTCTCTAGAGGAGGGTTTCTCAAGGGTTCCTTGGTACCACCGATTGTTTGGGCCAGATAATTTTTTATTGGGGGGAGGTATATGGCTGTCCCATACATTTTAGGATGTCTAGTATCATCCCTGATCTTTACTCACTAGATTCCAGTACCACTCATCCTCCAAGGTCATGACAACCAAAAATATCTCAAGATATTGCCAAATGTTTAAGGGTCAGAGTGCTGGGAGCAGGGGAGCAGATAAAATCATTCCCAGTAATGTTTCTCAACATGTGGCCTGAAGACCAGCAGCTTTGGCATCTCCATGGAACTTGTTAGAAATGCATGTGCTAGAGCCCCAAATCAGGTCTACTAAGTCAGAAACTTTCAGGTGGATCCCAGCGATCTTTGAACAAGCCCTCCCAGGGAAGTTTGAGAACCAGCAGTATTGGAGAAGAGGAGGCAGACGAGGCTGAGATCAGATGAGATCAGATGCTATGGACAGGGTTGGGTGTGTCAGCCCAGAAGAGGGTGTATTCTAGATGGAGATGAGGTTAAGTCCTAGCAACCCAGATTGAAGCCAGCTCAGACCACTTTTCTCTGAAGCTTGGGTGTAAGGGGGTGGAGGGAGGGCTAAAGGATCATGTAGGATCCAAGGAAGGGGATTTATTTTTTGGATGAGGCTTAAATATGTATATAAGTTTAGGCAAAGAGCCAGGAGGGACAGAGCTTAAAAGCTGAAAGAGAGGGCGCCTGGGTGGCTCAGTTGGTTAAGCGACTGCCTTCGGCTCAGGTCATGATCCTGGAGTCCCTGGATCGAGTCCCGCATTGGGCTCCCTGCTCAGCAGGGAGTCTGCTTCTCCCTCTGACCCTCTTCCCTCTCATACTCTCTCTCATTCTCTCTCTCAAATAAATAAATAAAACCTTTAAAAAAAAAAAAAGCTGAAAGAGAGAGAAGTAGAAGGTCTAGGAGAGATTAGTTCAGAAAAAAAAAGTAAAATTTGTGAGTAAACAACCCAAAATATCAAAAAAGGCAATGATAAAGACCATGGTATGGTTTAGAGTGAAATCTCATGGGAGAGGTAGGGAAAAGTTCATTCTTTGGGTTCAAAGTCGGCCATGGGAATACACCTGGACCCTGGGAGGGTCTCACTGAAGGTTCAGGCCTACCCTAAACCCATGCAAAATAACTACTGATTCAGGCCGAGGACAAAGAACAGAGTCCTCAATTATCTGGACATACCAATTAAAAGGGGCTTCCTTTATTTAATGAATTTCATCACTCAAATTAAGAACAAATTCTTTCTGCACCTGATTGGTCCATTTATCTTGCACACAGATTCTGCTTCAGTGGCCTGGAAACTCTAGGTTCATAAATCACTGTACAATCCTGGATTCTTGGCATGAGAGTACCTTCAGAGGTAAACTGGTCTCTGCCCTCTCTTTGGGCAGGTAAAGCATCTTTATACTCACCTTCACAGGTAATTCAACTGAGTACCCAAGAGAGAAAGAGACTTGCTCAGAGGAACAGCGTCACCTTGTTATATGTTAAGTGTTAAATGATGTGCTTTCCAGGGGAAGGAAGTCCAATTGATCCGTGACCCATGGATGACTCAGTGGAGATTGGCAATAATAGGAATGTCTGTGGAGGAGAGGATAAGAGGCAACATCTAGCCAGCAGAATTTTCAACTAAGCTTCCAGTAACAGACTTACCCCTCATTCTTTGGTCAGCCAATGCTAAGTATACCAAGGTGAGCAAGGTCTGTTCTTCACTCTCAAGAAGCTCACCGCCTAGTGGAAAAGGAAATGCGAGCAAATCATTGCAATACAATGTGATAGGTGCTGTGATTGTTGCAAATACAGGTGATCTGAGAGCGTACAGTGAGGAGAGGAGAGAGGAGAGAGCCATTCCCAACAGAGAGGAGAGCATGCATGTAGTCCTAGAGGCAAGGATACATGGTGAGTGCAGGGAAGAGCACCCAGTGCTCTCTGGCAAGGCATAGGATGCAGGGAGCAGGGGAATGTCGGAGATGGGTGGGGTGTGGCTAGGTCACAATGGGCCACAACAGAGATTCCCAAACTTTCTCAGCTCATTGCTCTTTGAGTATGTCAGTTATTTTTCCCCAGGGCTCTGAGGCCCAGAGAAACACCAAGTATGAAGTAGTTGGTCCAAACAGCTTAATAGGTATTTATGTCCAACAATTATTACCATTTGAAAAAAATACATGTAAGTTAAAGGAAAACCTAATATTATCATTCTATTCATATTCAAAGGATCACAATTCCTTATGAATAGGACATATGTAGCTATTGGACACTGTACAATTTCTCAAACCTTGGAATCAGATTGGGGACTGCCATTTTCATTTTCTGCTCCACATTGAATTTGGGGTGACATTTCCTTGTTATCATCATGCCCTCCCAAACCCCAGCTTTGCAAAGACATGATGTTATCAAAAAGAATATAGTTGGGTCTAATGCTAAACCGTGAACTATCTCAGGCTACTGTCCCTCAACATTGAGCCTTGCTGCATTTCCGTCAAAAAAAGTAAAGGTAAAATATCCTGAGTTCCCCTGAGTCCCCCACAGTGCTCTGAGGCACCCCAGGGCCAAGTATGGGAATCCTGGGGCCTCCTGGGGCCACAATACAGTTCATGGTTTCTAAAAGAGGGTTAGCAATGAAACCACGAAACTCAAAACCGGGAGTTAGTAACTGGGGACACTGAGCAGTTGTTTACACTGTTAGTGAAAGACAGAAAATTCTTGAACATATGCAAAGCAGATTGAGAAATGAAACACTGGAAGGGAAAGATTATAGCAAAGGAGATACTATGGGCTTGAGAGATTATTTTTAATCCTTTACAAATGGTTTTGATTTTTGTTATACAGTGAGAAGCCTCAGCCACGGCGTGAGGAGGAAGGCCTGTCGATGGTGAGACTTACCCTGGTGAGCCATTACGCTCGCCTTTTTGTTGTTTCGGTGGTGGTGCGCTGTGTGCGTGTGCATGCACGTCTTTTCTGGTTCAGCCAAGCATAAACAACTCTGAAGTAATTGCTGTGGACTCTAGGGCTCTTACGCTCCAATCCCCAGCTTTGGATAAATTGTTAGCGGAATTCTAGGATTTCCAAAGGACTGTAGCAGCAACAAATGTCAAAGGAGGCAGAGGAAATGAAAAAAAGAAAAAGTCAGCAGGCAGCAAAGACCTAACTTACCTGCAATAGAAAGACCCCCTCAGTGAAGGAGATAAAGGGGAGAATGAGTGACCTTTATTCAGGGGAGACGAGATAAAGTCAAAGGAGCTGGTGCCATGAAAAGCAAGGGGAATGAGAGCCTGCAGAGAGAGGAGCATTTTCCTGTCACTTGGACAGCGGTGACATTATTGAGTCTCTGCCCACGTTGCCTCTGACAGAAACTGTTTCTCTGGACTGCCTGACGAATGGATAGGGACACTCCTACGAAGAACAGGCAGTTGGCCTCATAGAGTGATTAGAAGTCACATAAACTTCCCAGCCCTGGACCAAAAATAACCTCCCCACAGGCGGGCCACCAAGCCTGAAATGCTCACCATTGTCACTGTGCATCTGAATTGGGGCACTGTGTCTCCAGGGGTCCTCTCTTAAAATAGAAAGGTGTTATTTTGGAAGGGTAAAGCATTAACCCACCCGCGTTTGTCCACATCGTTAGCCAATATAATCTAATGAATTGGCTAATAAGTATTTTACCGTATCCAAGTTTATCTCTTCCTGTATAACAGATTGTCCCAAAACTCAGTGGCTTAAGTCCATAAAAATGTACTGTCTCCCAGTTTCTGTGGGTCAGGAATTCAGGAGCGGCTTAACTGGCAGTTCTGGAGTAGGGTCTCTCATGAGGATGTGGTTGGGAGGCTGGCGGGGGGTTCCGGGTCTGCATGTGACGCCTTGAGTGCTTCCAAGATGGCTACGCATGTGGTTCTTGGCAGGCAGCCTCAGTTCCTTCCCACATGTGCCTCTCCGGGGAGCTGAGTACATGGCTGTGGACTTCCCTCAAGAGTGAGTGACTCCAGAGAGAGAAGCAGGGAGGGAGCTACAATGCCTTCCGTGTCCCGGTCTTAGAAGTTACACTCTCACTGCTGGCATACGCCATTCCTTGGGATGAAGTCACTAAGTTCAGGCCCTACTCAAGGGGAGGGTAATTAAACTTCATCTGTTGAATGGAAGAGTATCAAAGATTTGTAGACATATTTAAAACTCACCACACCTAATCACCCAATAGCCACGAAAAGATGAGGAATGAGGCAGGTAAGGATATTTTTTCTCAATGGCTTTATTGTGGTATATTTGACATGCCGTACAGTTGACCAATCCAGCGGTTTTCAGTACAATCATGGTGCCACACAGCCATCACCACTCTCTAATTCTAGAACATTTGCATCACCTCAACAAGAAACCCTGTATCCATTAGTGGCCACTCCCCATTCCCCTACTCACCCAGCTTTGGCTTTGGGCAACCACTAATCTACTTTTGGGTTAGGTAAGTTTTGATTGAGGAACACAAGATCAGAATGGATTTCTATCCTGGTCTTCCATCTTGCTAAGGCTGGTCAGTGGAGGGTGGACAGAGGCAGGAATCTGCTTCCGACAGCAACAGAGAGAGCGCCAGGTCGACCTGTATGCTGCAAGCAGCACTCAGAGCTTACACGGAACTTCTCTCTCACCACAAGTAGCCAGAACACAAACACCATGTAGGAAACTGGCTCTGCCTGGTGCTCTAGTGGGGTCCCGGAGCAGCAGACCAACAATCTGACAATCCCGGTGCCTTCTTGGGGGGAGACACGGGCCTGAACGGAGCGCTATAGGTAGATAGATGCTGAATTGAGAATCAGATCATCTGTGTTGGGATCCCAGCTCTGCCCCTGACTAGCTTGTGTCTTTCGCCAAGTCTCATTACTTAAATTGAGCCTTCCTTGTGGAATGGTGCAGATTCTCCTTTTGATTTCTCTCCAGCCTACCAGTTCTTAAGACCCACCTTAAAAGTACCATCCTTGCAATTTTGTTATAAGAATTAGACATATATAGACTATACTTAGCCTGAGAACCTTGTATATAGCATGTCTCCAATAGAGGATTGTTACTACTACCGTTTTACTTCCTTACTATTTGTAGGGTTGCTAGGGAATAACCTGGATTTAGGCTGGGAGCCTCTCAGTAACCTCTGGGGTATTTTGGGATAGGAATCCAGGTGAGTCCTATTTGGATTAGCTTACTGCAGTTTAAGACACACCGGCCCCCTCTCACCTCCCCTGGGGCTGCTCCAGCCTTTCTTTTGAACGGAGGGTGAATCTGAGAAGCTGTTTTGCTCTCACTGAGCTTTAGAAGTACAAGAGATTAGAAATACTGCTATATACGTGTATACATTTATATAAAAGTTGGTTTCTTCCCTTTTAAATGCACACCATTTAACAAGCCCAGACAGACGCAAATGCACTGCTTTGCAGTGTTAGCATAAAAAAAATATCTACAATCCAAACAAACGAGCAGCTTGGGGCAGCTGCAGAGGCAGAATGGGAGGAAGATGCATAGCTGGACGGCTCTCTCCCTGGTCTCCTGTTCCAGATTTGTGCACGGTCAAGAGCAGTGTTACACGGGCCCCCAGCCTCTGTTGCCCTCCTTGGTGCCATCAGCCCAGACAAGCCTTATGGCAGAGAAAGTACCAGGAAAAGAAGCTTCACTTTGAGAAAAGAGAGAACAGCCTGTCCCTCTGTGAAACTTCCTTCCCGAGGCTGGCATTCCCCTGGCACTGAGTAGGTACAGAGAATTTACTGACACCTCGACACCCTTCCTTCCTTGCGTGGTTGGGGGACCAGCTCCGTAGGGAACTTCTGACTATCCTCATCTCACCTGGATACCCTATCCAGCCACTCACTATCATGTTCTCACGTTTTATTTCCTTCATGCACTACATCTCAACATTTTTTTCTTTGCTTATTTGTTCAATCTCTCCATACCAGGGGAACATAAATAAGGTCCACTGGCATGAGGGAATTCGCCATCTTTCTATCCAGCATCCCAGTTTCTGGAACTGTGTGATATAGAGCATTTGGCACGTGTTGCTGAAAGAATGAATAGAACCATTTAGCACTATCTCATTTGATTCCTCTGAAACCTGAGAGAACCACTTTCCTTGGCTTTATTTTATAGATGGGGAAACTGAGGGTCCTGATTCATGAATGACTTGTCCGAAGCCACACAGCTAGTAAGAGAGAGCCAGAGTCTGAATCAGCTTCTGACTTCAGATCCTTTGTTCTTTTCTCAAATCCTGCTACTATCCTGCCTACCACATGATGATGTCCCTGCTTCTAGAAAGTCATCCCATCCCCAACTGTTTAAGGTTGATGAACTACTTGGACCATGTTTTCTTCCTCAACAGGAAGTTTCAGCTTTCTGATTATGTCTCATGAGAAAGCCACCAAAGGAAAATGTGTCCTGGTTGTCATAAGCTTAGATGCATGATCCTTTCCATATATATATATATTTTATTTTATTTTAAAGATTTTATTTATTTGAGAGTGAGAATGAGAGACAGCATGAGAGGGAGGAGGGTCAGAGGGAGAAGCAGGCTCCCCGCGGAGCAGGGAGCCCGATGTGGGACTCGATCCCGGGACTCCAGGATCATGACCTGAGCCGAAGGCAGTCGCTTAACCAACTGAGCCACCCAGGCGCCCTTTATATATATATTTTAAAACTGCCATTAAGAATTCATTGGAACTGATATGATCTCCAAAATAATAAGTGAAAAAAGTAAGATGCAGAACCCACTGTGGGTGGAAAGCTACTGTTTTGGTAAAAAGGGAGGGAAGACTGTTCAATCCCAGTTACACTCCTTGGTATTTACCCAAATAAGTTGAAACTTTATGTCCACACGAGAACCTGGACATAGATGTTTATAGCAGCTTTATTCACAATTGCCAAAGCTTTGAAGCAACCAAGATGTCCTTCGTAGGTGAATGGATAAATAGACTGCAGTCCATCCAGAAAATGGCATATTATTCAGTGCTAAAAAGAAATGAGCTATCGAGCCATGAAACTACATGGAAGAACCTAAAATGCATATTACCAAGTGAGAGAAGCCAATCCGAAAAGGCAACATACTGTAGGATTCCAACTATACGGCATTCTGGAAAAGGCCCAACTATGGAGACAGTAAAAAAAAAAAAAATCTGTGGTTCCCAGGGTGTCAGTGGGGAATAGGGGGAGCACAGGGAATTTTTTAGGTCAGTGAAACTATTCTGTTTGATACTATAAAGATGGATACATGACAGGCATTTGTCAAAACCCATAGAATGCACAACACCAAGAGGGAACCCTAATATAAACTATGGGCTTTGAGTGATAAGGATGTGTCAACATAGGTTTATCAATTATAATGAATGTACTACCCTGGCAGGGGATGTTGGTAACAGGGAGGCTCTGCATATGTGGGGGAGGGGGTATTTAGGAAATTTCTGTACCTACCTCTCAGTTTTGCTCTGAACCTAAAAATGCTCTAAGCTTCTACTTATAAAATAAGTCACAGGGATGAAAAGTTCAGCATAGGGAATATAGTCAATAATATTGTAAGAACATTCTATGGTAACAGTCACTACACTTATTGTGATGAACATTAAGTAAGGTATAAAATTGTTGAATCACTGTTGTAAACCTAAAACTAATATAACGTTGTTTGTTGATTATACGTCAATTTTTTTTAAGAAGGGGGAAAAAGCCCATTTTAAAAATTTAAAAATAAGATTAAAAAGGGGAATGGAGGGAATACTTATATATGTCATTTAATTTTTCTGGCAGGATAGATAAGAAATTAATTACATTAGTAATTTCCAGTGAAGTAATTAGGTACCTGGAGTCATGGGTTGGGGGAGAACTTTTCATTGCAAACCCTTTTGTTCCTTTTAAATTTTATAGCATGTGACTATATTATATACTCAAAAATAAAATATCTCATCTATAGACACCATGATCACACCCAGAATCTGCTTTAGCTAAAGTCTCATGATACAGGTGAGTTCTGAATACTCAGGTGGGGTTTCTCTTGCCTTTCCAACAAAAAATGGCAGGGCAACAGGATGCTGGCTGGGGACTAGGGGCAGATCCCATGTCAGCTCTCCCAAGCAGACACATCCAGACAAGATGCCCATCCCTGCAGGAAGTGTGGTTTTGTTTTGTTTTGTTTTAAGATTTTATTTATTTATTTGACAGAGAGAGAGACTGCGAGAGAGAGAATACAAGCAGGGGGAGTGGGAGAGTATGAAGCAGGCTTCCTGCTGAGCAGGGAGCCTGATGTGGAGCTTGATCCCAGGACCCTGGGATCATGACCTGAGCCAAAGGCAGACACTTAACAACTGAGCCACCCAGGCACCCCTGATGTGTGGTTCCTGGCACTGTAAGGGCCTGTCCCTTTGGGAGACCCACAGATTATGTGCTCTGACTCCCCTCTTGCCCTCTAGTCTTCTGGTCCCCCAATTGGGAATGAAGACCCCTTATCCTGCCATCTTGCTGAGGCAGTCTCCTCTTTGGAAAAAAAAGGTGGGGGATGGATGAGGGGGTTAAGGCTTGGGTTAGTGGGGGGCAGGCAGGTGGACACTGGATGGGGGTGGTGGGGTAGGTTAGTGGGTGTGGACAGGTGGAGAGTGGTGAGGGGTGGTCATGTGGGCAGGGGGAGGCATGCTCATATGAGTGGATGGGTAGGGGAGTATGGACTAGAGATGCAGAGCTGTAAGTAGAGACAGGGCTGGGGCAGGTGCTTAGGACAGCAGTTACTTTCTCTGAGCACATTCTCTAAAAGATCTTTCAATATTTTTTCTCACCAGGTAATTTGTTGATGTGCTGGTTGGTAGTATTATGTTGAAAAAAATAGTAACAAGAGCATGTGAAACCAGACAAAGTTGGCAAAGGGAGTTGCCGCTCTTTTTTTAATCTGTTCACTTTCCCATCAAGTATGAAGTCAGTGTCCTTGTTGCCCCTGCCCCTAAGGTTGGAACCTGCCCACTCCTCTGTTTGGCTCCCATCCCCGTATTTTTCTCTTTGTGGACAAAGTGGTGAGAAGTACCACACTCAGCTTACCATCCCCTTTCCCCCTCCTCGTCTCTCCTTCTCTAGATGACTAGCAACCCTTTGGTGCCATCCTGGGTTAGAAAGCTGAGCAGCTTGTACAAGACTGAGAACTGAAGGCAGATGACTTCCTGTTTACCGCAACTCCTCTTCCCAGGAGGTGAGAGCACGCTAGTGGCCTCACCACCACTTGAGGACTCCAAACATCCCCCAGAGATTCCTTACCCAGCCAATGCCACAGCCACTCGAGTATCCACTAAACTCAGTGCCCTCTCTCAGGCACTGGTGTGGCAGGGGCTAAGAATCAAAGGGAAAATGCCATTGGCTGAGGAAGTCTTCATTCAGATAAGGGAGGCACACACCATACTTTAAAAACCCCAAACATAATACCATAGTGGACTAGCAGCGGAAGCACGAGTGTGCAACTAATTACAGATAGGGAAGCAGATGGCCTAATCCTCCTGGAATATGTGAGGAAAACCTCTGCAGAGCAAGGTTAAGTAACCTCTGGCAGATGGCAGAAAGGCAGGCGGTAGTTCCTGTCTCATCTGTCCTCCCCACGCTTTGAAGGCTAGAGAAGTGCTCCATCATTAGCATGTCAGAGCAAGGGCTTCAAACAAAGGGAAAGGCCCCCGCCTTTTTGGCAACTTGAAATTCTAAGAGGATAAGAGAAGTTGAGGGGAGGAAATGCTTTCCTGTATTTCCCCTGCCCTTCCGATTTGGAAGCATTCCACCCTTTGGCTGTCTTTAGTTGTGTCTGTCCCACTAACCGTGCTTGGGAAATGTCTGTCTGGCACTTCTTCACATTGATTAGTGCGGTTGGCAGAACCAGGGTCCCCTAAACATGTTCTTCTCCTAATCCCAGGAACCTGTGAAGATGGTAGGTTACCAGGCAATGGGGAATTAAAGGAGCAGACGGACTTAAGCTTGTTAATCAGCTGGCCTGATAAAAAAGAGATTATCCTGGATTGTCCAGGGGGCCCAGTGTAATCATGGAGTCCTTAATGTGGAAGAGGGAGACAGAAGAGTCAGCATCAGGGTGATGCAGAGTGAGAAGGACGCAACCTGCCATTGCTGGCTCTGAAGATGGAGGAAGGGGCTACCAGCCAAGGGCTGCTGGTGGTTCTAGAAGCTGGACAAAGCAAGGAGAAGGATTCTCTCCTAGAGTGTCCAGAAAAGATTGCAGCCTTGCTGACCTTGATATTAGCTCAGTGAGATCCACTTCAGGCTTCTGATCTCCAGAACTATAAAATAATCCATTTGACTATTTTCAACCACCAAGTGTGTGGTAAGTTGTTACAGCTTCAATAGAAAATGAACAGAATTGGAAAATTGGATCCTGCTTGACTCAGGTCAAGGCAAGGCCTGCCTCCAAAGTCTTCCTGGTGGGAGTCAGCTCCATCAACATCATCCATAAAAGAGGATGAATCCTACACACTGGCTTGAGCTGGGGCAGCAGGGAAGGGTCTAGAAGACCTAAAAGTGGTCTCTGACCTTTTGCTCCCGATGTCTTGAGGTGAGATGAAACAAAATGGTGCTTGATATTTATAAGAGGAGATGATAGGAGCATTTTCTTAGAGGTCCAGGCATTAAGAGTTGGGGTCAGTTATGGGAGAAAGAAGGGCATAAGCTCAGGTGGCAGAAGCAGCGTGTGTTTGGTCTAAAGTTTGACAAGGACCTAGGGAAGTAGAGCCTGGGGAAAGATGCCCCAGCTTGAGGGGTCCCCAGGGGCAGGGGAGCTCTAGAGGGGAAGGTGCATATCCACTATTAGAAAGAATGATCTTGGCCTGAGGGATTCACTAGCACACAATAGAGAGTTTCACTTGAAGCTCATAATTTCTTGGGAATTACAAAACTAAACGCTGTGGATTCATCAAAAAGGGGTAGTGACCACTGAATGGTGTGACAGCTATAACTTTTAAAAAATTCAGCAGAAACTCATTACTAAGTCATTCCTAGAATCAGCTTTTTAGAATCCCCATCTTCAGTGCTCATGAGGTACAGAATTGGGCTTTACAAGCTGTTTATCTTTCCAAAGTAAAGGCAACATACCATGTGTCCGAGCCTCTTCTATTCCTCAACCTTCCCCCACTGACTCCATCTTCTTTCCTCAGGAAAAGAGTGGGGAGTATGGAGAGGAGAGGAAGGGCCAGCATTGGATGGAACCCAGAAAAGCATTTCTCTCACTCATCTTGCTCAGTGGAGGGGATCTCTGCTTAGTGTTGTAGGAAGCATAACCCCTAAAGTGGGTGGAACATGTTGGGGGGGTGCACATGTGACAGCTGTAGGAATTCTTTGGGATATACTTTGGGTTTCCTTTAGCTAGAACCCAATCCTTAGGTTTGGGACTTCTAGAAGCCAAGCTCATGTCTGTTTCCATTTTTTCACCCACCCTACCCCTCCATCCCAAGTGCCAAGGAGAGTGCTGGGCACAGGACATTCCATTAAACCCTTGCTGAATTTCATGGAATTAAAGGTGCAGCCAGGGTCCTCTCTCCCTCCCAGCAACTATGACTGAAGATCTCTTTTCCAACAGATTCCAAACTTCTCTACATACTAGGTCACAGGAGGTTAAATGAGATGATATAGCATTAATGTAAATTAGAGAAGATGTCATTAAGTGAATACTTCCAGTAGGAACACTACTGGATGACTAAGACTTTGGAATATAGTCTAACTTCTTAGTGAAGCAAACTAAGGACAACTGAACTTGTCCCCTGTCCCAACCATACTTCTTCAGTTTCTCTCTTTCCTTCTTACATACCCACTGACTGACACAGGCCTCTGAGCACATCAGATTCCCTTTGGCTGGTATGCCCTCCCTGAGTCCCTTTCCTCACCTATCTGGCAAACTCCCATCCATTTTCTAAGACTATTTGTGCATGATGTCTACCAGGAGACCTTTCCTCATGCTCAGGTGCCTCTTCCCCATGCACTTCCATCCTAGTGACTGCTACCTGTTTCAAGCATAATTAGTACTCTTCATCTTCAGGGACTTTGTATCATCACACACTAGCAAAATGCCTAGCATGTAGTAAATTCTCAATAAATGTCTACTAAGTGACCCTATGTGAGCCCCTACTACTGACTGAGCACATTTTACTATGGACATCACATTATGCTAAGCTTTATATATATACTGACTCATTTAGTCACCCCAACAGTCATATAAAGTTATTTATTCTCCCATCCTACAGATTGAGCAACTGGGCCTGGAAAAAAATGAATAACCTCCTGAAGTTTTCCAGGTCCATCAGTGGAAAAGCCAACATTCAAATCCAGTGTCTATCAGATTCTGTGGGTCTTCTAAAATTCCTAAAAGGGTGATAGGCTACTGCTTCAGTTTAAAATAGAAAAGATTAAACACCCCAAAAACCAATAATCCAATTTAAAAATGCAGAAGACACGAACATACATTTCTCCAAATAAGACTTCCAAATGGCCACCAGACACATGAAAAAATGCTCAACATCACTCATCATCAGGGAAATGCAAATCAAACGTATACTGGGATACCGCCTCACACCTGTCAGAACGGCTAAAATCAACAACACAAGAAACAACAGGTGCTGGCGAGGATGTGGAGAAAGAGGAACTCTCTTGCACTGTTGGTGGTAATACAAACTGGTGCAGTCACTCTGGAAAACAGTATGGAGGTTCCTCAAAAAGTTAAAAATAGAACTACCCTACAATCCAGCAATCATACTACTGGATATTTACCCAAAGAATACAAAAACACTAATTCATGGGCATACATGCACCCCTATGTTTATGGCAGGATTATTACAAAAGCCAAGATAGGGAAGCAGCCCAAGTATCCATGGATTGATGAATGGATAAAGAAGGCGTAATACACACATGCGTGCACACGCACACACACACACACAATGGAATACTATTCAACCATAAAAAAATGAAATAAAAAAATGAAATCTTGCCATTTGCAACATGTATGAATCCAGATAATGCTAAGCAAAATAAGTCAGTCAGAGAAAGACAAATACTCTATGATTTCACTCATATGTGGAATTTAAGAAACAAAACAAATGAACAGAGGAAAAACATATATATAGAAAGAGACAAACCAAGACACAAACTCTTAACTACAGAGAACAAAGTTATGGTTATCAGAGGGGAGGTGGTTGGGGGATGGGTGAAATGGGTGATGGGGACTAAGGAGTACACTTGTGATGAGCACCGGGAGTTAAATAAAAACTTAAAAAAATAAACTAGAAAAGATCAGAGTGATAGATCACATTATTTTTCCCACTTGTTCTTCAATCCACACCCTTTGACATGTGAGTATATAGTTCCTACCATGAGAAGTGGAGTTTATTTTTTTACTCCATTGATAATTGGGTTTAGCCATGTGATTTGCTTTGACCAAAGGAATGTTTGTGGATGGAAAGTGAGCATAGAATTTATTTTATTTTTTAATATAAAATAAGTATTTTATTTAAACTAAAAATACCAGCTCCCCCTTCCCCCCACAAAAAACCCTCAGTTCATCCTTAGAGTGAGCGCAGACTTTAAACCTATTGATAGGCATGGGCTCATTCTTTGTGTTCCTGCTTTTCCCCACCAGAAGACCATTGGAAACCAGTGATTTGAGGAGAATGAGAGACAAATGGAGCAGCCCTCATCCCCACTCACAGCTTGATGCCAACTTAGCTGAGGTCAATTTAACAACCCACAGATGACTGAGCAAGAAAGAAATACTTCGGTTATGTCACTGAGTTTTGGGATTGTTTATTAGGCAGCATATTTTGGGCAACAGCTGATGAATATAGTTAAGAATATAACTTTATAGACATAAAATAGATTAATATATTTCCTTCCAGTGAAGACTAAAAAAGGGCCTCTATCATTTAGATACATTGAAGAATTTGTTGATGATAACTGTGTTGTCTTAGATTGGTTAATTGGGGAGCACTGGAAGATTTTTTTCCAGGATAGCTTAATGAAGAGTTATTTTTCTGGAACAATACAGACTCAGACATGGTAAGAGAATAAGCTACAGGTCTTTTTAAAATCCCTTAAAACCCTGCAGATTTTGTTGATCTGTAATGATTTAGAAAAGGAATTTAAAAGGTTTTTGAAGGCACAAATACATAACCTTTAAAAAAAAAAAACTTAAACTGGCAACCTTTTGATTAAGAGGCAAAATTGTGCTATTTACTTTCTGGGAAGGTTGAGAACAACTGTACCACTCCACGGTTAATGTAGAAGTATAAGTTAGAGGCCAAAGAAAAGAAAGGATTTGGATTGGGGAAAAATATGCGCCCAGACTATGAAAGTTCACATCACTCACACATACCTCCATTAAATTCTATGCTTTCGAGCAAACTTCTGCTGAATCCATAGATTGAAAAGCCCTTCTCTGGGCTATCTGGGGAGGGACATCAAGCTCAGAGTGGTGAGATTCATGGCAGGTTCCCCTTCGTGGAGCTCAGGCTTGGCCTCCGGAGTTGTCAGCCTCCTTCTTAGACACCAGGAGGGAGACTGAATGTTTGTGGTCAACCATGGCAGACTACCGAAGCATCCATTGTACAACAGCCTCAGCACCAGTGATTCTTACGATAATAAATTTCATGTCGATGAACTCCTTGTGGGTGGAGATGATGATCTTCAACACTTCAGGAGCCTTTTTCTCTTCCGTGATTTTTCTTTAATTAATTGGACAAGGTCCCCCTTCCTCCAAGCCCCCAAGTGCAGCCAGTGAAAGAATTAAAGAGAATTGTTAAGATTTATAGCACCACAGTCTGACCTACTTTGGAGCAAGCACATTCTGGGGAGGAAAGGAGCCCAGATTTTAACTGTTTTCTTTGTGTCTAAATGCTTCCCTCTTTTAGTTAAAGAGGGCCAAAGACAAACGTTGTTTCACTGAGATTTAGAGAATTTCATTTTCTGTTGTGGACGGTTGACTAATAAGCTTGATTCTCCTGCGGGTGAAGGCCATTACATAAACGAAGAGCCTTTGTAGTTGGGTCAAGAGAGAAGTTTTAATTTCAGCTTCATTAAAAACTCCAAACTCAGGGCAAAAATCTTAGCACTTGCTAAAGCAGACCTAATTGGAATGATAAATGTTTAACTTTCTCTGACAATCTTAGAAAGAGAAAAGGGGGTGGGAGAAAAAGATGATGGGGATTAAGGGGTGCACTTGTCATGATCAGCACCAGGTGATGTATGGAAGTGTTGAATCCCTGTATTGTACCCCTGAGACTAATAAAACACTGTATGTTAATTACACTGGGATTAAAACAAAACAAAACAAAAAACCCCAGAAAGGTGAGGGGGGTAGAACTTCCGATGAATAAATGTTACTTGACAGTGTTGCTTGAAGTCTTCTAGAGCATTCGTTCTCTTAAAAGATAGCTATGTGAAAAAATTTAGAGCCAGTGGTGGAACAAAAAATTTCAGATCCAGGTAATTAGTCAAATGTTTCAGAAGAACTTTAACATTCATGATTGTTAAGCTTAATGATCAACACAAAAACAAAAACAAAGAGTCAGACTCAACCCTTTCCAATCAACAAATACTGACTCATGACCCTACATCTCCTGGAGGTACCAGAGCTCCTCCAGGAGAGGAGTTTAGGCATTGATCAGGGGTGGGGTGGGGGGACACAGTTTTTTCTGGAGCTTCTTTCCCTGTCCCATTGTTTTGTTTTGTTTTGTTTTAAGATTTTATTTATTTATTTGACAGAGAGAGACACAGTGAGAGAGGGAACACAAGCAGAGGGAGTGGGAGAGGGAGAAGCAGGCTCCCCCTAGAGCAGGGAGCCCGATGCGGGGCTCGATCCCAGGACCCCGGGACCATGACCTGAGCCGAAGGCAGACGCTTAACGACTGAGCCACCCAGGCGCCCCTCCCTGTCCCATTGTTTAGCAGGGTTTTTCTTACATATATTTCCAGCTGCCACATTGTTCTGGGTCCAGCTTATCCATGCCACTGTTGCTCTGTTCCCACTCTACCCCCCTCTCCAGGACAGCACAACACACATTTAGTGACAGCGTATATGTAACTAGAATCTACACATATCTGTGCAGTAACTACTGTCACAGGTGGCACAGCTTAATGGAAAGCACTGGAAGTGTCAGGAGACTCATTGCTGCACCACTGTAATGGTGAAAATATCCTAAGCATTCACAACCTGACAATAGGTAGATATACTATGAAACAGCCGTAATATAGAATACTACAGGTGTGGGGCGCCTGGGTGGCTCAGTCGGTTAAGCGACTGCCTTCGGCTCAGGTCATGATCCTGGAGTCCCGGGATCGAGTCCCGCATCGGGCTCCCTGCTCGGCAGGGAGTCTGCTTCTCCCTCTGACCCTCCGCCCTCTCATGTGCTCTCTCTCATTCTCTCTCTCGCAAAAAAAAAAGAATACTACAGGTGTGAAGATGCAGGTAAATGTTTACAAAAATGTTGAATGAAAAAAAGAAAGTTGCAGGAGGATCCCAAAGTATGACGGTAAGAATATATAAGCTAAAGCATGCAGAAAATACACTAACATGTACGTGTGTAGTAAAGACACTGAAATCTTCGTGGGCATGAAGAACGACACTCAGGACAGTGGTCACCACTTGGGGGTCAGGTGGGGAGGAAGAGCAGGATGGGAGAAAAGGAATATGGGAGGCTTCCTTTATATTATTTCTGAAATTGGGCGGTGGACACAACTTACTTGCCTTATTTTCTATACTTTTTTTGCATGCCTGAAAAAATTTTCAGTATAATAAAAAAAATGAGAGAGTGCTATAGACTGAATGGTGACCCCAAATCTATGTTACATATGTTAGAACCTAATTCCCAATGTGGTGGTATTAGGAGGTGGTGCCTTTGGCAGGTGATTAGATCATGAGGGTGAAGCCCTCATGAATGGGATTGAAGTCCACGAAAGACACCCCACAGAGCTCCCTGCCCCTTCCACCATGTGAGGACACACAAGGAGACAGCCATCTATGAGCCAGGAAGTGGGCCTTCACCAGACACCAAATCTGTTGGCGCCTTGATCTTGGACTTCCAGCCTCCAGAACGGTAAGATATAACCGTACGTTATATCTTATGTGTCTGTTATGTATAAACATCACCAAGACTGTGGCATTTTTGTTACAGCAGCTGGAATAGACTGACACAGAAAGTCAGCATCAAGCTCGAGGGCCTGAACTCTCAGCGTTGCCCCCACGTGTGCTCACCCTGGGCTCTGTTGGTCTTATTTTCTGACCCACGAGATGAAGAGTTTTCCCCAAAAATCCTTTAGGGCCTTGGGTGCCAGCCTGAAGGAAGGAGACCAATCCCCCTGCCTGTCTATCAGCATCCTCCCAAGGCCGTGTCTGGACAACAGGGTGAGGAAAAAAGTGAAAAACTAAGTGATTACGTACAACCCCAAATGCCTGGCATTTGGATATTTTTAAAAAATTGTACTGACCTGCTACTTCAGCACCTGCTGAAGCCACTCCAGCGGGATGGGACTCTTCTGTTCTCCAGTTCTTCCAGAGAAAGAAGATTCTACAGTTTCTCTTGGTAGCCCATTCTTGTATCTGGCGAGCTCTACTAACGAGAGCTGAACATGAGGAAATTCAGCTACAATCATCCCCTTTCCCTTTACCCCTTAGTGTTTTTATATTAGCAAATGTGGAGACTTAGGTAAAAATCACATGACATTTTTAAATGTCACTAAAATGATATTTCTTTTGGGGAAGACTTAACAGCTTGATGAAATGCCTGTGATACATAACACTAAATGACAAAGGAAGATATATTACCATATATAGTATGATCCCAATTCTGCTAAAAAAATTATATATACACATGCACGTACACCGAAGACTGGAAGGAAATGCATCTAGGCAGTGGAATTATGGGTAATTTAAAATTTCTTCATACTTAAGTGAATTTTTTGATTTTTGTTACCTGAGCATGTATTACTGTTAGAACCAGCCTGTCTGTGGGTATGCATTGCTATTTATTTTAAAATGTGGTTTGTTTTGGATGGGAAACAAGTTTCTACCACTGTCCACCTGGCACTCACCCTGGCAGCATGGAGGGGACTGGAGCCCGCTCTGAGTTAGTGGGCAGCCCTCCCCAAGACTCATTTATACTCGAAGCCAGGTTTTCGAAAACCTGGTCTCACGGAGGCTTTTGGAGTTCTATTTGCCACGCTGCAAAGGAACACACACATTGCCAGAGAGGATTCGAATGCTTCCAGAGAGTTACAGAGAGGAGAATGGAGTCGGCTCTGATTGCCAGTATAAAGTCTCCGTCTAGGGAATGATAAAATGCCCCGACGCATTTCCTCAGCCCAAAGCCTCATTCGAGACATCCCCTGAAACCACACAAACGTCTCTCTCTTCGTCAGCGTGGGCTGCCAAAACAAAATACCAGACAGTGTGGCTTCACATTGATCCCCGCACAGTTCTGGAGGCTGGGAAGTCCAAGATCAAGGTGCCGGCAGGGTTTGACTGCTGGTGAGAGCAGGTTTCACGGTGAGGTAGGTGGCTGCTCTCTCTGTGTCCTCACTTGCCCTCCCTTGGCCTTTGCTCGGAGTGTGTGTGTGTGGAGTGTGTGGGGTATTTCTTCTTCTAAGGGCACTAACCCTATCACCCTGAGGACCTTGTCTGACCCTAATTACCTCCTCTAGGCCCTGTTTCCAATACAGTCACATTGCAGGTTAGGGCTTCAACATGAATTTGGGAGAGGGGGACGCAGTTCACTTCCTAGCAATGTCCTAACAGTGAACTTTGGAGAGCCCAATCTGCCTTCTCTCTGTGGGGTCAGCCTGCCAAGGCCCTCAACCCACCTGCCTCTGCATGGACCAGTTCTTTGAAGAATAGTGATGGGAAGGACACAGACCAACATAGGAGTAGGTGGAAAACACAGAGCTTTTGTGGGGAGTACACAGGGTAACACCTGGTAAAGGGCAGCACCTGTGAGGAAACCACCATCCAATCCTGTAAGGTTGGAAGCGAAGGGACAAACTCCACGTGTGCAAGGATGCCTGGAAATGGGGCCCCAAAGACTTATCCTTCTCTCCAGAACTCTCTCCCTACTAATGACAGCCATTAAGGGATTTCTCCTTCCTCTTAAGAACCCCCCTCCCAAAGGTGCCATTGCTTTTCTCTTCTCAGTTCCCTGATGTATACAAGCAACCAGATGGGTTCACTTAACCAGGTTTTACTTCTGTGCACACTGAGTCATCTAGGAATTTCCTTGGTTGACAACTCAGGGTACTTACTCAGTGTTACCTCCTCCAATAGTATTCTTAAAAAAGGAAATGACCAGTTGGCAGAGACTGGTTTTGCTTTAGAACAATTAGTAAAGAGACTGTGGAATGCACCTGGAGCTGAGATTGGTCCCCACGGATGCCTGTCACTGTGTTAGTTTCATTCTGACTTATGGCTGCAACAGGAGAGAATTTCCCATCCTCTTCTTAGAATGATGACATGCTTCAAATGACCCAGCTCTCTGGGAAATACTTGCTGAATGCACACGTGAGAAAATGACCAGTCAGGATGTCGAACACAGCAAGCACTTCCATCATCATCACCAACAACCATCACAATAATAATAGTTAATATTTATGGACTATTAACCATATGGCCAGAACTTTGGAGATGCCCAGAGGTATCTCAGAGGACTTGGGCAGAGAGAGCTGGGAGGTAGCAACAGCATCATTCTGTTTTCCATATTGGCAGTCCCATAAAAGGTATCATTAGAAGGAGGGCTCCACTGCTAAAATTTGAATAGCATTGCTTCACTCAACACTCTCATTGAGAAAATCAGGTACCAGAGTTAGGAAGAGGTTTAGCAAATGGCACACAGTAAGTGGCAGAGTGGAGACGGGAAACTAGTTCTCCAAGACAGTGCTCTTTCAACCACGCTCCATCACCCTCTGCCCATGATAATGCCATCAAAGTCACAATAAAGTGATCTCTGGATTATCAATTGGGTGACTATTATAATTAATGTCATATTGAGACCCCACTATGTGCCGGCGTTCAGCTAAGTACTTTACAGGTATTAATTTATTTCATTCTCATGAAAATCCCAAGAAATAGATACTATTATTGCCATTATTTAACAGATCCAGAAATTGAGTCACTGAGAGATCATGTAACTTGCTCAAGGTCTCACAGGAAGTGTGGGAGGAAGCCAGGATTTGACCTCCAACAATACAGCTTCCCCTGACTGGTATATTATTCTACATCCCAGGCTGAAAAGAATTTACACTGAAGCAAAGATACACAGAATTCATCCTTAGCTTTTCCCTCTGCTCACCCTATTTTAGTCACCCTATTTTCCAACTCTTGAGAAATGAAAATTTTAGAATCCTCAATGGATTCGTTGAAATCTCTGCACAGAAGAATTAGCAGTGAGAGAATTTTTTCCATTTTATAGATGAGGTGCCTTACAGAGGCTTATTAGACCTAACTCACCATTTCTCATTCAGCAGATGCAGATAAGGTAGGAAATTGTGTATGTCCGAATCCCCAAACTCCGCTCACCCAACAGCATGAGTGGTCTTAATGTATGTGGAATAAAATGGTTGTGTGTGTATGTGTGTATGGTGGGGGGAGGCACCGTGGGGGTGGGTGTTGACAGATGAGGGTAGATAAGCATCCTCAGTGGCCTTGAAATCCTTCAGCTGCTGTGCATCACACAGAAGCCGCTAGAAGCTTTAAGAGAGTGAGTAAACAACAGCCATCTTTGTGTTTTAGAAATATTTTGCATGGCGAAGATTGGATTGGAGTTGGATAGTCTCCTTGAAGACTACACAGGAGAGTGGGGTTCAAGGAATTGAGTTAGGAAGCTGTTGCAGTTTTCCAAGAGAGAGGGGTGGGTGCTCTGTTTAAGCAATGGCAGAGATGGCTGAACAATATTTGTAGGCAATCCACATACCTTGAATGCTATGCATTTCAGAGATGAAAAATACTTTCTAGCATCCCTTAAGCTCTCAGGAAACCCTCTAGTGTTGATTGGATATAAAAGTGGTTGAAGGCTCATGGTGTGTGGATGCCTGATTAGAAATTTCAAACTAACTAACCCCTGTCCCTGGGGGTGGTAGAGGATGAAAATTAATGTGTATATTTATTACTGTTGATGCTACAGAATTAAAAAGGAAAGTACACAGCTGACAGCATTAACCAAATGATGTGGTGATGATTGACAGCTCAAAGGAAAGGTGAACTGAAAGAGATTTTTACCTTCCAGGATCCTTCTGTCTACAAGGAAGACAAGACAAAAAACATACAACAGTTGCCTGGTCAGATGAGGCAATGTACTACGAAGGATCTAAGTGCAGGTGGTAAGAGGGACAGGTGTTCTCATAGTTGGTGAGTGGCAAGATGGACTGAGTCAGGAGGACACTAGCTTTTCATTCATTTAGCAAATATTTACTTAGCAGCTACTATGGGTCAGGCCCTGTGGGGATGGATCAGTGAAGGAAATAGACTGATGAGTCCCTCCCTGTGGGGAGCTCACATTCTTGGAGGGGGTGGGGCTTGAGCTGGATTCTGAAGGAAGGGAGCCTTGATAGGCAGAGAGAAGACAACATCAGAGCGGGGGACAAAAAGTAGGAAACCCAGGCAGAGGAAATACTTACAGTGGGAAACAGTGAGAGGCTTGGGAAGTGGCCAAGGTCAGTTTGTGCTTGGGGATGGGGGCAGCAGGAAATCAAATGGGAGGGTGAAATCAGGAAATGGGCAGAAGACATGAACAGACATTTCTGCAAAGAAGACATCCAAATGGCCAACAGACATATGAAAAAGTGCTCAACATCACTTGGCATCAAGGAAGTACAAATCAAAACCTCAATGAGATACCACCTCACACCAGTCAGAATGGCTAAAGTTAACAGATGTTGGCGAGGATGCGGAGAAAGGGGAACCCTCCTACACTGTTGGTGGGAATGCAAGCTGGTGCAGCCACTCTGGAAAACAGTATGGAGGTTCCTCAAAAAGTTGAAAATAGAGCTACCCTACGACCCAGCAATTGCACTATTGGGTATTTACCCCAAAGATACAAATGTAGTGATCCGAAGGGGCACATGCATCCCAATGTTTATAGCAGCAATGTCCACAATAGCCAAACTATGTAAAGAGCCTAGATATCCATCAACAGATGAATGGATAAGAAGATGTGGTATATATTTATATATATACAATGGAATATTATGCAGACATCAAAAAGTGAAATCTTGTCATTTGCAATGACATGGATGGAACTAAATGGTATTATGCTAAGCGAAATAAGTCAATCAGAGAAAGACAAGTATCATATGATCTCACTGATATGAGGAATTTGAGAAACAAGATAGAGGATCATAGGGGAAGGGAGGGAAAAATGAAACAAGATGAAACCAGAGAGGGAGACAAACCATAAGAGACTCTTAATCTCAGGAAACAAACTGAGGGTTGCTGGAGTGGAACGGGATGGGAGGGATGGGGTGGTTGGGTGATAGACATTGGGGAGGGTATGTGCTATGGTGAGCGCTATGAATTGTGTAAGACTGATGAATCACAGACCTGTACCCCTGAAACAAATAATACATTATGTTAAAAAAACAAACAAACAAAAAAATGGGAGGGTGAGGCTGGGGCTGGGCTTGAAAACCTGGCAGGGGCAACTGAATGTTATCCTGTAAGCATCACAGAGCCCCGGGGAGAGGATGCAAGCTTCTAGTTGAAAGGAGGAGGCAGCAAAGATAGCAGAGCAGATGGTGGGGCAGGAATCTGTGGCCATTTCAGAAATCAATTATTTTTTCCTTGCTTGCTCTGCCTTGTCTTTTTCTCCACCCTCTGAGTTTTAAAGATATCTAAAATGTTGTAATTATGTCTGAATGCATAAGAAGAGTAGAATCAGGTGAAGACAGCACAGATCCATGGAAATTATTATGTTAATGACTTAGCAGTAATACAGACAATGTTCCCAGAGTGAACACTTAACCATTCTTCTACTGGCTACTTAAGTATACTGTGAGCTTAAGGATAAATCCAGGCGACTGATATGCTTGGATGGAGTGGGTCCCTGGGCAGGGTCATCTGAACATAGTCCTCCACTGGAAGTCCCTCATGGAGAATTTAAATTTAAAAGGATGATAATAAAGTGAAGAATTAAGAGCCAATAAAAGGGAGGGAAAATGGGTAACATCTCCAAATTCTCTCTCTCTTATTCATACCACATGCTTTATGGAATCTTTTATCATTCTGACACTTGCCATTTATATTCCCAGCATCCCCTCCTGCCAAATTTATTTTACTCATACTACTGAGGAGAAATAAAGCTGCTGAGGCAATTCTCTAGATTGCTCTGCCAAGTGTAGAACCCTGTGATGATTTCAAGTGTCCCAAATCCCTTGAATTTCAAAGCAAAGATGTGCATCATGGCTACCTTGAAAAGGAACATGGGAGTGTTCCCTGTTTGACCCAGATGTCCCCAAGCTGCTACAACCTGATGACACAAATGATCGTGGGGCAATTGTGGGAATGCACAGTCTCCCCCAGTGATTTCCCGGGGTCTCCAGGGCACCTCACCTGTGCTCAGAAACACATCTGCTCATGTCCTGCTTGCTGCTGGTGTCCCCAAGAGAATGCTCTCTTCTTACACACCATTCCTTGAATCCCTGGGCTGCCTGTGTGCTCCAAAGATGAGACTTTGGGGTGGTCTATGGTGAGCTCTTGCACTTTATCATTGAGGCCCTGAAGCATTAGTGTTGCATCCAGTCTCAGTAAGTCCTTATGGCTTTCAGCCTTGAACCCCTCTCTCTATAGAGTTCGACACTAGGCTGTCAGAAATGTGCATCAGAATGTGTGTTGCAGATGTGTTTTAATATTGAAGAACTGGAAGTAAACTGATTTTCCATCAGGGGAAGAAATTGGTTAAATAAATTGCAATATATTTGTACCGTGAAATAACATGCAGAACTTGGAATGAATTAGAAATCTTTCAGATGACTTGGAGGGATTTGAGTTGTAAATAAAAGATGTAGAAATGTATATGAAATTTGATTCCATTTTTGCACAACAATGGAACCCCTCATATGTTTTAGGATATGTGTATGTGTAAGGGAGTTGTTTAATATGGTCTTTATAAGGTTCTATCAGTATTAAGAAACAAAATGGAAGGACATAACTTAGGTTGTTATAAAGGTATCAGGCATCTTCTGTGTCCCACTTCACATCTTTTCAGTTCACCTTTAAAAAAAAACTTGTTAAAACTTCTGAAAAAATGTGGTAAACTACACATAACATAAAATTCACCATCTTAACCAATTTTAAATGCAGTTTGGTGTCATTAAGTATATTCACCTTGTTGTGCAACCATCAACACCATCCACCTGCAGAACTTCGCTCATCTTCCCAACTAAAACTCCATACCCATTAAACAGTAATGGGTTCCTCTCCCCAAGCCCCTGGCAACTGCCATTCTACTTCCTGACTATGAACTGTACCCGATATATGTGGAACCATACAATATTTGTCTTTCTGGGACTGACTTAAGTCCACTTAGCATAATGTCCTCAAGGTTCTTCTGTATTGTAGCATGTGTCAGAATTTCTTTTCTTTCTGAGGTCGAATAATATTCCGTTGTATGTATATACCATATTTTGTGTATCCATTCATCCAGCTTGGGTTGCTCCATCTTTTGGCTATAGTGAATAATGCTGTTGTGAAGCTGGGCATACAAATATCTCTTTGAGAACCTGCTTCCGATTCTTTTGGATGCATAACCAGCAGTAACCCTGCTAGACCATACGATCATTCTATTTTGAATTTTTTTGAGGATACACTATACCGTTATCCATAGCAACTGCACCATTTTATGTTCCCACTTACAGGACGTAGGGATCCAATTTCTTCACATCTTCACCAACATTTGTTATTTTCTTCTTTTCTTTTCTTTTCTCTTCTTTTCCTTTCCTTCCCTTTCCTTTTTTTCCTTTTCTTTTTGGTAGTAGCCATTCTAATGGGTATGAGATGGTATCTCACTGTGATTTTAATTTGCACTTCCTTAATAATTAGTGACATTGAGTATCTTTTCTTGTACTTATTAGCTATTGGATATCTTCTTTGGAGAAATGTCTATTCAAGTCCTCTGCCCATTTTTTTTCATCCAATTGTTTTTCTTTCTTTCTTTCTTTCTTTCTTTCTTTCTTTCTTTCTTTCTTT